>NW_020954548.1:3868106-3940937 GCF_900497805.2 Vombatus ursinus
TATATATATATATATATATATATATATACGTATGTATAAACGTATATATCCTCCAACTTCCCTAAAACTGAGAAAGGTCTCATGAGTAACAAATATCATCTTTCCATGTAGAAATGTAAACTGTTCAACTTTAATAAGTCCCTTATGATTTATCTTTCCTGTTTACCTTTTCATGCTTCTCTTGAGTCTTGCATTTGAAAGATGTATTTTCTATCCAGCTCTCATCTTTTCATCAAGAATTCTTGAAAGTCCTCTATTTCATTGAATATCCTCACCCCCCGCAAAGGATTACACTTGGTTTTGCCGGGTACGTGATTCTTGGTTTTGATCCCAGCTTCTTTGACCT
The DNA here is from genome assembly GCF_900497805.2 of Vombatus ursinus. Taxonomy (NCBI): domain Eukaryota; kingdom Metazoa; phylum Chordata; class Mammalia; order Diprotodontia; family Vombatidae; genus Vombatus; species Vombatus ursinus. The sequence continues at coordinate 3,868,453 of NW_020954548.1, forward strand.
CCGGGATATCATACCCAGCCCTCTGATCCCTTAATGTAGAAGCTGGTAAATCTTGTGTTATCCTGATTGTGTTTCCATAATACTTGAATTGTTTCTTTCTGGCAGCTTGCAATACTTTTTGCTTGACCTGAGAACTCTGAAATTTGACTATAATGTTCCTGGGAGTTTTCCTTTTGGCATCTCTATCAAGGGGTGATCAGTGGATTCTTTCAATGTCTATTTCACCCTCTGATTCTAGAATATCAGGGCAGTTTTCCTTGATAATTTCTTAAAAGATGATGTCTAGGCCCTTTTTTTGATTATGGTTTTCAGATAGTACAATAATTTTAAAATTGTCTCTCCTGGATCTATTTTCCAGGTTAGTTGTTTTTCTAATGAAATATTTCACATGGTCTTCTATTTTTTTTTCCATTTTTTCATTTTGTTTTATAATTTCTTGATTTCTCATAAAGTCATCAGCTTCCATTTACTACATTCTAAATTTTTAAGGAATTATTTTCTTCAGTGAGCTTTTGGACCTCCTTTTCTATTTGGCCAATTCTTCTTTTTAAGACATTCTTCTCATTGGCTTTTTGTACATCTTTTGCCATTTGGGTTAGTCTACTCTTTTTTTTTAATTGTTTTTTTTTCAGTTTTCTTTAATACAGTGTAAATGTACGTTAGTTACAACAATCATTGATATTTAGAGTGTGCTACATTTTATGCTCTCATAATGAAATGCAAGCATATGCAATTTCATAAATATAATATGAAGGAAAAACATACATTACATGAAATTTCTATACTTCCATGAGATGCTCTTCTAGATGGAAACTTGCAGCAGAGCATTTGTGGCAAGGGAAACAGTGTGAAGCTGTTAACCATCCTGTGTTTCCCTGTTTGTAGGAATGATAGGCTGAGAGTCATAAATGAAAAGGGTATCTTTGGATGATTAATGATGAGGCAATGTTACTAAAAAAGTATTTTACAGAATGTTAGCTAACATGGCAAACACAAAAACATACAGCATTTGGTACCTTATAAAATTTCTAAGGAATAGGTTCTCATCCTGTGTTTCAAGATAACCCACCAGCAGTCTGGCAGACCAGAGTAATAGAGTGGCTGCAATGTGACTAGAAACCTTTTCTGCACTGAGAATATGTATTCTATATCCACTAGTTATGTGATTGTCTGGATGCTCATAGGATCATAGAATTAAAGCTAGAATGGACCTTAGGAACCATCAAGTCCAATTCTCTCATTTTACTAATCTTGATTGGTTTAGTCTATTCTTTAAGGTGTTATTTTCTCCAGTGTTTTCTGGGTCTCTTTTAGCCAGCTATTGACTTGTTTTTCATGATTTTCTTGCATCATTCTTATTTCTGTTCCCAATTTTTACTCTATTTCTCTTACTTGCTTTTTAAAAGCCTTTTTGAGCTCTCCCATGGCCTGATATCAATTCATATTTTTCCTGGAGGCTTTGGATGTAGGAGCTTTGACTTTGTTGTCTTCTTCTGGTTGTATGTTTTTATCTTCTTTGTGAACAAAGTAAGATTCTATGGTCTGACTTTTTTTTTTGTGCAGTTTGCTCATCTTCCCAGTCAATTACTTGACTTTTATTCTTTGTGAAAGTGAGGCTGTGCTTCCAGTGTAGAGGGTGTACTGTCCCACACTTCGGGGGCTTTGTGCAGATGTTTTTAGGTATACTTCTAGGAACCTGTAAAATTTTAGTTCTTCTGAAGGTGGTATGTCAAAGGAGAGGTGTTTACTCCTTTTCTGGCCTATGCTCTGGCCTATGAGTGACCACAAACACTCTTTTCTGCCTTGGAACTGTGAGGAGGATTCCCTCTCCACTGATGCCACAAGCTCCACCATGCCAGAGCTCCTCCTCACCCTGAACCTGCCACCTAGGACGGCGACTCATATCCAAACCTGGGTAAAACAAGAGAATCCTGCCTCAGTGCCAGCAAAGGGATCCCTGTAATGTCTAATGTCTGTTATTGACTACCTGCTCAAATTTGCCCCTCAGAATCCAAATCTTCCTTCAAGTATTAGATTATTTTTCTTTCCTGATTGCATTTCTATTCATCTTGATGGTGTTTTTCCCTCTTCAAATGGCCTTGAATTTACATTTTTTCTATATACATTTTTCCCTTTAGTAAAATGTAAACTCCTTGAGAGCAGTAATTTTACTTTTTAAATTCCTCATACCTAATGTGGTATTTTAAAGATGCTAAAGGCATAATAAGTGTTTATCAGATTGAATTAATGTGTTTTTCATATTCAGAACATCTTGGCTCTCTTCCTGAAGAAAGCATTCTTTACTTATACACATGAGATTTTTGAGTAGGATCATATTATTATAGGATCACAGATGTGGAGTAAGTAGGGAACTAGGAGGTGTTTTATTGCAAGATGTTCATTTTAAAGATGAAGAAAAAAAGACCAGATAGAATAAATGACTTACCCAAAGTCACACAGGAAGTATCAGAGGTAGGATTTGAACCCAGGCCTTCTGATTCCACAACCAGTGCTTTTTCTTTTTTTTAAATAATTAATTTATTTTTAGTTTTCAACAATCACTTCCATTAGCTTTTTTTTTTCTTTTTTGGTGAGGCAGTTGGGATTAAGTGACTTGCCCACAGTCACACAGCTATTATGTGTCTGAGACTGGATTTGAACTCAGGTCCTCCTGACTCTAAAGCCGGTGATCTATCCACTGCTCCACCTAGCTGCCCCTTCCACAAGCCTCTGAGTTTTAAATTTTCTCCCTCTCCATCCCCACCTCACTCCCCAAGATGGTGAGCAATCTGATCTAGGCTCTACATTTACATTGCTATTAAACATATTTTCACATTGGTCATGTTGTAAAGGAGAATTAGAACCAATAGGAGGAACCACAAGAAAGAAGAAACAAAACAAAATAGAAGAGAAACCAAGAACAAATAGTATGCTTCAATCTGTATTCAAACTCCATAGTTCTTTCTTTGGATGTGGATAGCATTTTCCATCATGAGACTTGGAAATGTCTTAGATCCTTGCGTTGCTGAGAAGGGTTAAGTCTATCAATGTTAGTCATCATACAACATATCTGTTACCATGTACAATGTTCTCTTGGTTCTGCTCACTTCACTCAGCATCAGTCCATACAAGTCTTTCTAGGCTTTTCTTAAGTCTGCTTGCTGATCATTTCTTATAGCACAATAGTATTCCATTACATTCATATACCACAACTTGTTCAGCCATCCCCCAATTGCTGGGCATCCCCTCGATTTCCAATTCTTGGCCACCACAGAGAGAGCTGCTATGAATATTTTTGTACACAAGGGTTCTTTGCCCATTTTTATGATCTGTTTAGGATGCAGCCCTAGAAAACTTATTACTGGGTCAAAGGGTATACACATTTTTATAGCCCTTTGGGCATAGTTCCAAATTGCTCTCCAAAATGGTTAGATCATTTCACAACTCCACCAACAATACATTAATGTTCCAATTTTTCCACATCTTCTCCAACATTTATAATTTTCTTGTTTTGTCATGTTAGGTGTGATGTGGTACCTCAGAGTTGTTTTGACTTGCATTCAGTCCTTTTTCTATTTACCATGTTTTGGCCTCTTTAATTTCTTGATTATTCTCATAAAGAGTTTTCGCTAGCTGCATTTCAGAAAGACTTTTTACAAGCCCATATTTACCTTAAAGTCAACAATCCATAGAAACATAAGTTGATTAGGTTTGGAGGATGTTGAAACACTCACCTGTGAAAGACATGACCGATGTGAGAAAAGAATACACTTCCCATGATAATTCATCTCAAGCAAGGACTTCATTTCCAATGACATTATGTACTCATGGCATAGCTATTCTGAAAAGATGGAAGAATGAGAGCCAGTTCTGCTGGGATTGGGGCTCTATGGATAAAAGTAAATAAGGTAAACCAAGTCAAGAGCTTTATGAAGAAGGTGTGACTGTGAGCTAAGAATAAAGAGATAAGTTGCAGGTCAGGTATTTCAGGATGGCAACAGAAAACAGGTAGCCAGACTTCATGTTTCATTAAATTTAATTCTCTGAATCCACCTAGGAGTATATTCAAGCAGTCCGTGCCTTCTCTATTCTAGAGGTGATTTGGGGAGAATCTTGTATACCAAACTAGTCTAGTCAGAAGGAGGATGAAACCCTATACATTCAGGAAAGTAGCTGAGATTATTTTCTCTTACATTTCTGTTATAATTAAGCATTTTATTATTTGATACTATTCTTTCCTGGATCTATTAGGATGATGAACTATTAAATATCTTGACCTAACCTAACTTCATAAATTCCCAGTAATCCACTTACTATTGAGAATTTCTCAATATTCATACTTCAGTCTGTTGGGCACTTACCATGGGCCACATGGATAGGAGGATTTTTTTTTCTTTATGCTCAAGCAGCTATTTCTTTCCTTTTATTATTGGCACTACAAGATAAAATAAGGAAGAGTAAATAACAATTTGGTAGTTAGTATAGAAAAGTTATTTGTCTTATCATATATAAGCAGTGTGTATGTGTGTGTGTGTGTGTGTGTGTGTGTGTGTGTATGTAACCAGGATTATACTTAGTATTTGCTATATGCCTCTTAGTGTCTATTTCTCCCTGATGCTTACTTATTCTGAGTCAGATGGAAATGGGAATTTGAGAAAGGGGAAGGGCAAGCTCAAGGGAGAGATAAAGCATCATAAGAAGGTTGTTACTGAAAAGAGAGGAGAAGGACAAGGCCCTTAAGAAATGGGGTGTTGGGTGCAGAGCCAAGATGGCAGACTGACAGCAGTGACTTGCTTGAGCTCTCCCCCAAACCCCTCCGAATACCTGTAAAAAAACGGTTCTAAACAAATTCTAAAGCAGAAGAACCCACAAAAAGACAGAGTGAAACAAATTTCCAGCCCAAGACAACCTGGATGGTTGATCAGAAAGGTATAGCGTGGTAGGCTGGAGAGGGAAGCAGTTCGGCGTGGGCATGCAGGCCACAGTGAACTGGGAGCAGGCCTCAGAGGGCTGAATCATGGGCAGCTGTGGCAGTTTCCAAACTTCTCAACCCATGAACACCAAAGACAACTTGGAAGGTCAGTGGGAAAAGTCTGTTATTGCGGTGAGAGAGAGAAACTAGGTCTCAGCTGCAAGTTCTGAGCATGGCCCAAGGCAGTGGCTGCCTCTCCAACCCACAGACTGAGGGGGAATTGAGTGGCTGATCAGAGGAGGATTGCAGGGATCTCTTTGCCAGTGCTGAGGCAGGAATCTCTTGCTTTGCCTGTGCTTGGATCTGGGTCACAGTTCTGAGGGGCAGTTCTGGGGCAAGGAGGATCACTGGTGTGGTGGAGCTTGTTGTGGTGGTGGAGAGGAAACACCTCACCCCTCATCATAGCACCTTGCAAGAACTGAAAATTTACAAGTCCCTAGAAATATCTCTGAAAACAGGTATACAAACCCCCAAAGCTTGGGACAGTACATTCTCTTCATTGGAAGCAGACTCTTACCTTAACAAAGAGTTCAAAACTCAAGTAATTGGCTGGGATTATGAGCAAGCAGTGCAAAAAGAGTCAGACTATATTATCTTACTTTGGTGACAAAGATCAAAACATACAACCAGAAGATAACAAAGTCAAAGCTCCTACATGCAAAACCTCCAAGAAAAATATGAATCAGTCTCAGGCCTTGGAAGAGTTCAAAAGGGATTTTGAGAAGCAAGTAAGAGAAGTACAGAAAAAACTGAGAAGAGAAATGAGAGTGATGCAAGAAAATCATGAAAAACAAGTCAACAGCTTGCTAAAGGAGACCCAAAAATACTGAAGAAAATAACACCTTAAAAAATAGCCTAACCCAAATGGCAAAAGAGGTCCAAAAAGCCAATGAGGAGAAGAATGCCCTAAAAAGCAAAATTGGCCAAATGGAAAAGGAAGTCCAGAAGTTTACTAAAAAAAATACTTCTTTAAAAATTAGAATAGAGCAGTTGGAAGCTAGTGACTTTATGAGAAATCAAAACACTGTAAAACAAATCCAAAAGAATGAAAAAATGGAAAACAATGTGAAATATCTCAATGGAAAAACAATTGACCTGGAAAATAGATCCAGGAAAGACAATTTAAAAATTATTGGACTATCTGAAAGCCATGACCAAAAAAAAGAGCCTAGACATCATCTTTCAAAAAAAATTATCAAGGAAAACTGCCCTGATATTTTAAAATCAGAGGGCAAAATAGAAATTGAAAGAATCCACCGATCTCCTCCTGAAAGACATCCCCAAAGGAAAACTCCCAAGAATATTGTAGCCAAATTCCAGAGTTCCCAGGTCAAGGAGAAAATACTACAAGCATCCAGAAAGAAACAATTCAAGTATTATAGAAACACAATCAGGATAACACAAGATTTAGCAGCTTCTACATTAAGCAACCGCAGGGCATGGAATATAATATTCTGGAGGGCAAAGGAGATAAGATTACAACCAAGAATCACCTACCCAGCAAAACTCAGTATAATCCTTCAGGGGAATAAATGGTCATTCAGTGAAATAGAGGACTTTCAAGCATTCTTGATGAAAAGAACAGAGATGAATAGAAAATTTCACTTTCAAATACAAGACTCAAGAGAAACATGAAGAGGTAAACAGGAAAGAGAAATCATAAGAGCCTTATTAAAGTTAAACTGTTTACATTCCTAGATGGAAAGATGATATTTATAAATCATGATTTTGTCAGTATTAGGGTAGTTGAAGGGAAAAAAATTATATGTATATAGATAGATAGATAGATAGATAGATAGATAGATAGATAGATAGATAGATAGATAGACAGACAGACAGGCAGATACATAGATACATAGATACATAGAGGGCACAGGGTGAGTTGAAGATGAAGGAGTCATATTTGGAGAATAAAATTAAGAGGTGAGAGAGGATTATACTAGTAGAAGGAGAAAGGGAGAGGTAGAACAGAGTAAAGTATCTCACAAAAAAACAAACTGAAAAGAAAAGGCTCTTACAGTGGAGGGGAAACAGGGGAAGGTGAGAGGGAATGAGTGAATCTTATTCTCATAAGATTTCACTTAAGGAGGGAATAACATACATAGTCAATTGGGTATGGAAATCTCTCTTACCCCACAGGAAAATAGGGGGGAAGGGGACAAGAGAATAAGGGGATGATAGAGAGGAGGGCAGATTGGGAAAGGGGGTACTCAGAAGCAAATACTTCAGAGGAGGAACCTGGTCAAAGGAAAGAATAGAATAAATGGGGGGCATGATAGGATTAAGGGAAATAGAGTTAGTTTTTCACAGCATGTCTACTATGGAAGTGTTTTGCATAATTACACATTTATAACCTATATAGCATTGCTTGACTTTTCGATGAGGGTGGGTGGGGAAGGAGGAATTGAGAAAATTTGGAACCCAAAGTTTTAAAAACACATGTTTAAAAAAATGTCTTCACATGCAACTGGAAAATAAGAAATACAGGAAATGGGGTACAGAAATCTATCCTGCCCTATGGGAAAATAGAAGGGGAAGGGGATAAGAGAAGGCGGGGAGAGATAGAAGGGAAGGCAGACTAGAGGAAGGGGTATTCAGAATGCATGCCATCTTGGGATGGGGGAGGGGCGAGATGGGGTGAAAATTTGGAACTCAAAATCTTGTGGAAGTAAATGTTGAATACTAAAAATAAATAAATTTATTAATTAATAAAAAGAAAAAGAAATGGGGTGTTGTCTGATTTGAATTAACTCTGCTAGTTGGAAAGGAGAGAACACCAAAAATTTTTGAAATGCCAAGAGAGACAAGAATGGTGTAACTTCCTGCCTCTGAAAGATAAAATCAATAGCATAAAGGATGAGGCCTCACAGTATATTGTCATGTAGAAGCAGAATTCACCCAAACAGATCAGACATAAAGAGAACACAATGAAAAGTCTAGATTTCAAGATATAACTGTTCATTTGGACATATTTATGGTACTCCTGGGATCAATGAAAATGTTATGATTTTCCTAGTTATGTAGACAAATACATAAGATTTTATTTTCCTCAAAGTAAAGACACTAAATATACTTTCCTACCTGCAGTTCAATGAAGAGCCAGCCAGTAAAGTTTTTGTTCATAAATTTTCCACTGACAGCATTCCTGTTTTAAAATCCCAAAGCAGGAACCATCAAGTTGCTTAATGTGAGTGTTTTCCTGCTGATAGTGTTTTTTTTTTCCTAAAATTTTTTAGCCTTCTAAAAAAACATTAGAATGAAGTTTTGCTCTGCTGCTTAATGATATCCATAGAATTTACTGTGTCAGAAATTACAGACTGTATGAAAATATGCACATGGTCTCTGCTTGATATCAGCAGAGGGGATAGAACCTAGCCCTGGAGACAGAGGGCCAGGTGAGCCAAGCAGCTGATATGCATCAGCTAATTAAACTGAAAAGAGGATCAGGGAAAGTTTGGAGGCATTTTGCCAACAGAAAGCAATGGCAGGCCTTCTTGGAAAAAGAGATGAAAACTTTTACCCTCTCTGCTACTAACATTTTTATTTTTTATTTTTTGCCATTTATCATTACCATAAATGGGGATATATAATAATTACACACTCAGATATTTGTTTAGTCATGTCTGACTCTTTGTGACTTGCTGAACCATACTGTCCATGGATTGTCCATATACATTTAGATGTACTCACGAAATTAGATTGAAGCGATACAACTGAAGAATCAATTGAGACTACAGCTGAACAGGAGAAAGAAGAAAGCAGTCTAAATTAAATATCAGAAAATGTTCGGTGCTTTCAATACCCAAATGACTCCTGCTACTAAATCCTTTCTCTTTATCATTAATTTCCTCCTAGTGATGAGAAAGCACAGAACAGTATAGTGGATAGATTGCTGAATTTGGAGTCAGGATGATCTATGTGGACGTATGTTCTCTGGCGTGAGCTATATGACCTCAAACAACTTTCTAGGGCTCATCTAAGAAGTCATTGATTGTCGTTGTTCAGTCATTTTCCAGTCATGTCAGATGATTCGTGGCCTTATTTTGGGTTTTCTTGGCAGAGATACTGGAGGTATTTGCCATTTCCTTCTCCAGATCATTTTACAGATGAGGAACTGAGGCAAATAAGGTTAAGTGACTTGTCCAAGGTGACAGAGTTAGTAAGTATCTGAGGTTGGGTCTGAACTCAAGAGGATGAGTCTTCCTGACATTAGGTCTGGCACTCTATCCATTGTACTATCTAGCTTTCCCACATAAGAAGTCATAACCGTATGCTATTTCATAACCATATGCTATTTATGGAAGGACTTAGTGAATGATAAAAATAGCACCTGACTCCCAGAGTCATTATGAGGATAAAATGAGAAACTATAAAATAAAATGAGATAATATTAATAACCACTTTGTAAACCAGTTATGATCGTCATCGTTTACTCAGGCATAGATGGAGTAATAGCTACATCAGTTTAAAATCACAAATATACCAAGGAAAACATAGATCCCCCTTTCAAACAAATCCTAATGAATATGTCTAATTATGCTCGTTTACATTAAATAGTATTATTCACTCTTTAACCATTGAAAATGCATCTTAAAGTTGACTTATTGTCTCTCTTTGGTGAACAAGAGGATCAAAAGTAGCTGAAGGCCAATATTTGGTCCTTCAACAGTTAGAAACAACAGTTTAGCAACTAGTTAGCAAACATAAATAATTAAAATGAGAGGCCATCAAATGTGCTTTATCTCTCACTCTTGCCTTCCACTCCACACAACTCCTACCTCCTTCCCCTCACCCCCTTCAGATGAGGCAGCCTTCCCAGCGCAGGGATTCTATCCCACAACCCCTACCCCCAGTATAGCAATGCCCCAATGATGACCATAACTTTATTTGCCTCAGTTCCTCATCTGTAAAATGATCTGGAGAAGGAAATGGCAAATCCCTCCAGTATCTCTGCCAAGAAAACCCAAAATAAGGTCACAAATCATCTGACATGACTGACATGAGCCATCATTTGCCAAAAAATTTTGCTCCCTACCTTTGGTGCCATATGTGTATCTACCCGAGTATCAAAAATCCCTTAAATATGAATCCAGACCTAGGAAATCAGGTCTTTAGTAAAAGCCATGTGACTAATTAGATGTGTGACTTGACAAACTACTTCCATCCTCTGGACACCCCACTTTGCTCATCTACAAAATCAAAGGTCTCTAGATGATATCTAAAAGCCCATACCAATAGTCTACAATTTTTTCACTCATTAAGTCTGTCCTGTCTTCTTTAAGATGCTATTGCTTTTTGTTAGTATATACGCGATTTCTATGGTGGTCATCAAGGTCAAAGAGATATCAAACATCATTTTAATGCATTCTATGTGCTGAGCTACAGTTAGAACACAATGCTTAAGTCAGTGTAAGAGCTTGGAAAACAGTATTTTAGGTAATCTAAGAAACACAACTAAATAATCCTCTTTTATTTATCTGTTGCTTCTGTATACTGCCAAACTGTGAATGCTTTTAGCTTCAAATATGTTAATTTATTACCAACATTTACATTTCAAGTGGATGCTCAGCATTCAAAACTTGCACTGTTTGTTTTACCATTTACTGCTGCTATTATAGAGCAAACATCTACTCACTTTACAATCATCTTAATGACAAATTCATTATAAATAGTCTCAGTTTGAACTCAAACCAACTTTAGGACTGACTAGATCATTGCAGTAAGAATATTTAGCAGGCCTAGCCATAAAACAGAATGGGGATAGCATATTGCTTCATAAAACTTGTTTTCCACTTCCTAAATGGTGGTAGGAAAAACTGGAAGTTGTTTATCAGAGGCACAGGACCTCTCCAAAGAGACTCCAATTAGAATGAGGAATATAAGACTTTGGGAGAAAATAATGCCCTTCTACATATAACTGCCATTATTTGGGCAAGTGTGAATATAGACCCACATATATATTTACATACATACACATGTGTGTGCATCTATGTGAGTGTGTATGTGTGTACACACATAATGTCATTATTCAACTGATATCATTCTTTCCATAATTACCATTTTTTTAAATTGCCAAACCTGATTTTTTCCTCAGTTCTCATCCCTCTCAACCTATTTGTGAATTTTGATGTTACCCTCTACTTCTACATCCTTTATTTTCTCTGGTTCTGCATGACACTCATCTCTACTGGTTCTCCTACTCCATCAGTCCTCCATCTCCTTTAGCAGCCATATCATGCCTCCTAACTGTGGGTGCACCCCAAGACTCCTAGGTCCTTCTTAAAAATTATTTGGTATTTAATTTCCCCAGTTACACGTAAAAACAATTTTAACACAATTCATTTTTAAAACTTTAAGTTCCAACTTCTCTCCCTTTCTCTCTCCCCACCCACCCTCATTGAGAAGGCAAACAATTCTATATAGGCTATACATGTATAGTCATGTAAAACACTTCTATAATAGTCATGTTGTAAAAGACTAACTATATTTCCTTCCATCTCATCCCACCTCCCTATTCTTTCTTTTCACCCTGTCCCTCCTCAAAAGTGTTTACTTCTGACTACCCCCTTCCCCAATATGCCTTCCCCTCTATCATCCCACTGCTCTCTTGTCCCCTTGCCCCTTACTTTCCTGTAGGGTAAGATAGATTTCTATACTCAATTGAGTGTGTATGTTATTCTCTCTTTAAATCAATTCTGATGAGAGTAAGTTTCACTCATTCCCTCTCATTTCGCCCCTCTTCTCCTTGACTGTAAAAGCTTTTTCTTGCCTCTTTTATGTGAGATAATTTACCTCATTTTACCTCTCCCTTTCTCTTTCTCCCAGTACATTCCTCTTTCACCCCTTAATTTTGTTTTATAAATATCACCCCTTCATATTCAACTCACACTTGTGTCCTCTGTCTATATATACTCCTTCTAGCTACCCTAATAATAAGAAAGGTCTTATGAGTTACAAATATCATTTTTCCATGTAGAAATGTAAACAGTTCAACTTTAATAAATCCCTTATGATTTTTCCTGTTTACCTTTTCATGCTACTCGAGTCTTATATTTGAAAGTCAAATTTTCTACTTAGCTCTGGTCTTTGCTCAAGAATGCATGAAATTCCTGTATATCATTGGATGTCAATTTTCCCCTCATGGAATATACTCAGTTTTGCTGGGAAGTGATTCTTGGTTTTCATCTTAGCTCCTTTGACCTCCAGAATATCATATTTCTAACCCTGTGATCCTTTATTGTAGAAGCTGCTAAATCATGCATTATCCTGATTGTGTTTCCACAATACTTGAATTGCTTCTTTCTGGCTGCTTGCAATATTTTCTCCTTGACCTTGGAACTCTGGAATTTGGCTATAATATTCCTGGGAGTTTTTCTTTTGGGATCTCTTTCAGGAGGTGATCATTGGATTCTTTCAGTTTCTAGTTTACCTTCTGATTCTAGAATATCAGGGTAGTTTTCCTTGATGGTTTCTTGAAAGATGATTTCTAGACTCTTTTTTTTTTTTTTTTGATCATGGTTTTCAGGTAGCCCAATAATTTTTAGATTATCTCTCCTGAATCTATTTTCCAGGTCAGTTGTTTTTCCAATGTGATATTTAACATTGTCTTCTTTTTTTTTTTTCATTCTTTTGGTTTTGTTTTATAATTTCTTGATTTCTTGTAGAGTCATCAGCCTACGTTTGCTCCATTCTAATTTTTAAGGAAGTATTTTCTTCAGTGAGCTTTTGGACTTCCTTTTCCATCTGGCTAATTCTGCTTTTTAAGGCATTCTTCTCCTCCTTGGCTTTTTGGACCTCCTTTGCCATTTGGGCTAATCTATTTTTAAGGTGTTATTTTCTTCAGGATATTTTTTGGGTCTCCTTTACCAAGCTACTGACTAGTTTTTCATGATTTTCTTGCATTGCTCTCATTTCTCTTCCCAATTTTTCTCTACTTCTCTTACTTGTTTTTCAAAACTTTCTTTGAGCTCTTCCATGGACTGAGACAAATTCTTCTTTTTCTTGGAGGTTTTGGATGTAGGATCTTTGATGTTGTCTTCTGGTTGTATGTTTTGATCTTCCTTGTCACCAAAGTAGTTTCTATAGTCAGAGGTTTTTTGTTTTTTTTTTGGTTTGTTTGTTTTATTTTGTTTTGTTTTGTTTTGTTTTCCAGTTGTTTGCTCATTTTCTTGGCCTATCACTTTACTTTTTAACTCTTTGCTAAGGTAGGGCTCTGCTTCCTGCGTGGAGGGTGAACTGTCCCAAGCTTCAGGAGTTTTGTGCAGGTCTTTTCAGATGCTTTTAGGGACTTGTAAAGTTTTCAGTTCTTCCGAGGTGGTATGATTTATGGAGAGGTGTTTTCTCCTTTCCTAGCCTGTGCTCTGGTTTGTGAGTGACCACAAGCACTCTTTTCTGCCCTTGAACTGTGAGGAGGGCTCCCTCTCCACTGCTGCCACCAGTTCTGCTATGCTAGTGGTCCTCCTTGCCTCAAGACTCCCTCCCAGGGGCTGTGACCCAGATCCAAGTATGGGCAGAGCAACAGAGTCCTGCCTCAGTGCTAGCAAAGAGACCCCTGTCATCTCCTTCTGACCAGTTGTTCAAACTCCTTACCATCTGTGGACTGAGAGCTCCAGAAGCAGCCGCCACTACTGCCACTGCTGATTAAGTCACTCCCAAGGCCTGCTTCTGGTTTGCTGAAGCTGGGGGTGTGCTAGGGCTGGGACTGGACTGCACTCTTCTCTCACACAGGTCTGACATATATTTCCTACTGACCTTCTAAGTTGTCTTTGGCATTTGTGGATTAAGAAGTCTGGAAACTGCCACTGCTGCCAGTGATTCAGTCCCCTGAAACCTGCTCCAGCTTCTCTGGGGCCAGGTCTGTGCTGGCATATCTTGTGCTGATGTTTCTTGTGCTGGACTGCTCTCTTCTCTCAGCCTGGTGTGACAGATCTTTCTTGCCAATCTTCCAGCTTATCTTGGGCCTGAAATTTGTTTCACTCCATCTTTCTGTGTTTGTGTGTGTGTATGCATGCATGCATGAATGCGTGTGATGTGTGTGCATGTGTGTGTGTTTGGGGAGAGATTCTATTCACCAGTGGAATCTAAGGGATTCTGATAACCTTGGTAAATATCCTAAGAGAAGGGAGGTAGATACCTGTTTTAGTCAAAACCCCACAGATTTCTCTTTTTGGGAGGAACCTGACATCCATTTAAAATTACTTGTAATTCTAAAATTCTGTTATCCTCCTAAATTGTTAGCATAGATCCTCTTCTATAAAAGACCTCAAAACCCATACCAATACAAACTCACCAACAAAGACTAGCCTAAAGACATCAATCACTATGTATAACTATCTATCTATCTATCTATCTATCTATCTATCTATCTATCTATCTATCTATCTATCTATCCATCCATCCATCTGTCCATCCACCTATCATCTATCTATTTATCTGTCTATCTATCTATCTATCCACCTGTCTAAGAACATATTAGACTATCTCTACATCTATCATGGGACTTATTATGGTAGATTCATTGAGAACTGGATGGCCATTTTCCCACACTTAATTCAGCCTACTGTTAATATGCTATGCAATGGTTTTACTGACTATTCTAGGACATTTCTTTTGTGGGACTTAAATTCCTTTCTCTGTTCTTACACAAACTACAAAACCATGTAAGTGCCTCTAATAGAATGTAATTATAAATAGAGGTACTTTTACTCTTATATTACTGGTTTCTATTATAATGTGCAATATATAATAGACACATAAATGATTATTGATTAAGAAACAAATAGATTTTCAAAAGGAACACACATGTAACATTATTTTTAATAATTTTTAATATATCACAAATGCAGTTTTATATCAAAGGAATAAAAGTCATTTGATTCTTTAAAGAATTCTGACAATTAAAATGATAAACTAAAGCTTTATTTAATTAATGAAGCTACTTGTGTAGTTACATTGTGGCAATGACAAATTGTAGGGAAAGGTGGGTTGTTTTAACTGGAATATGTCTGAAATGTGACAGTTAATAGATGTTTTTCGTGAGATATATAAATTAACTGTAAAGGAAAGGAAGTGTGGGAGGGTGAGATTTTAGCTTACTTCTAGCAAGGTCAATAATGTCATCTTATAGTTGGAGAAATGCTTAGTATGAAAGCTAAAATTAGTAACAATTGGTTTTTGTATTCAATGTTCTCATTTCCATATAATTAGACTTTTGCTAGCACAGAAACCATGCTTTACATCACTGCCTGGATAGATATATGCGGAAGAAGGATGATAGCAGAAACACCCCAGATTTTGAACTGAAGTGGGATGATCACCAATGGAGTGATGGAGAGAAGTGCATTAAATTTAGAATGAAGCTCAACCCTAGGATTTACGGATTACCCCAAAAAGATATGACAAGAGGAAACCCACCTTGTTGGATAGCAGTCAGAAATATTAAATATTGGTGGTTCAGATCAAAGTGGGCCAAGGGTTAAACTTTGTATAGATTTATTTATGTGATGACAAATAGGAGTTAAGACAAAATAGGCAACAGGCAGAGGCTATGGGGAATTAAGATCTTTTGTCTGAACAAAGAGATTAACACATTGATACTTCAGGCTTTTCACCATGGTGTTTTATCCTCTCTATCAGCTTATTCTAGAGCCCTTGTTACATTGTATTTCTGAGGACACTCTCCAAAGAAAATGGAACAATTGCAATGGCTGATCACTTTATAGTCATTGAAGGGTTCAATTTCCCTCCCTCTTAAACTCCCATATTACAACAATCATATCACTTGGACCAGTATTGATCTGTCTTATTCAGGCTCTCATCCTTCAGGATCATAGGGTCATGGATATAAAATTTCTTGGATCCTTAGAAAACATCTAGTCCAGCACCCTGCTCTATAGTTGAGAAAACTGAAGGCCAAATAGAAAGTGTCTTGGCCTATGTTACAGATTAATATGTGGCCAAGCTCAGAGTCAAACTGGAATCTTCCAGATCCAAATGCAGTACTCTTTACCCTATGCCACATCACCTTCTCAACCCATTATCTGCCAATTGATGGTATTCTTCAGGTAGATTTCAATTACTTGATTTGATGGCTTTTAAAATAGAATCTTTACTTCTTCATAGACTAGTGATGCTTCCAATATTTACAGAGCACAGAAGATTCTACTAACAAAATTCCCACCACCATCTCTGGATACATTTTTGTTGCTTTGGTGCATTTATATTTTCTCTAGGGTTGGACCAAAATTTTTGATCAGTGTTCCATGTCTGGAGACATAAATCTAATTCGGTTTAAAGAGAGCATGATTCATTAGCCTAAAGGAGAGAATTTTAAAACTGGTCTAGTGAAAATAGAAAAATCATGTAATTATGCAGCAATTTAAACAGTTCACAAACTATTATGTGATACAATAATACACAGCATAATATACTGTTGAAGTATGATTTGTAAAATGGTCTTCCTGCCACAAGTTTCTACCCACTTCAATCCATCCTCAACTCTGCTGTTAAATTAATCTTTTGACTACATCACTCCCCTATTCAATTAATTCCAGTATCTCTCTATCACTTCTAGGAGCAATTATAAAATCCTTTATTTGGCTTTTAATGACCTTTATAACTTGATCCCTTCCTGCCTTTTCCAATCTTCTTACATCTTATTCCTTTCCATATTCTCTTCAATCCAGTGACGTGGGCCTCTTTACTGTTCTTTGCACATGACATTCCCTATCCTGAATGAATTTCTTTTTCACTCACTGTCCTGTATGCCTGAACACTCTCCTTCTTCATCTCTTCCTCTCAATTTCCCTAGCTTAATTCAAGTCTCAGCTAAAGTCCCAACTTTATATGAAAAGTATTTTTTTAGTTCTCTTTAATTTTAGTCCCAGCCCTCTGAGATGATTCCCAATTAGTCTTCCCCATTAATCTATGAACTCCTTGAAAGCAAGCACTGATTTTTTTTGCCTTTCTTGCATCTTCACCATTTAGCATAATGCCTGACCCATAGTAGATATTTAATAAATGTCAGACTGACTGACTTTACCAATAGTGATCTCACTGTACTTTTGTGAGTAAAGTGTTTTATAAGTATTAAAATGCCATAGAAATGTGAGTGGTTACTGCTATACAATAACAGATAAGCGAATAAAATTTGAGTGGTTCCCTTCCTTTAATGTCAAATTCACACTTGTTACTCACAAAAGGATTCATTTTTAAAAGACATCAAAGATATATATATATATATATTATTTAATATTAGTATTAAGTATTATAATCCATTGTCCTATTTTCTGTTAATACGCTCTCAGGCTCATGAAGGAAAAAAATGGATTCATCCTTAATTTCCTCTTCTCCCTTACATACAACACTGTGTCATTCACTAAGTCGTAAATGATACTAGATCTAAGTTCTTTGAGGGCAAAAACACACTTTTTTCACTTAAATCTCTTAAATACTTAACATCATGCCTGACCTATAGTTGGAACTCATTAAATATTTTATTGAATGGGTGATTCAAAGAATGAGGGAGTGAATAAATGAATTTAAAGAATAAGTAGTCTGATTTATCTCTACACTCCTACTTCCTCTTTCTTAATTTGAACCCTCACATGTAGTATCTCCATCCAATCCATCTAACATGATTACCATCAGACTAATCTTAAAATTCTAGTACTTCCAAACTTCCACTTCTTTTTGCAGTTCATGTCATACTATGACTTCTTGCCTATTGCCTAAAATCTGAGCCACATTAGGCTAACATTCAAATCTCTTAATAATCTACTGAACTCCTTCTATTTAACCAACATTATGTTTCACTACTCCTAAAAATGACACCTGCATTCTAGCAAATCCATTCTCCTTACATTCTCCCATACATTTTTTTTGCCTTAGTGTTTTTTATATTAGCTAAAATGTTCTCCCTTCTGCCTCCCCCAACCCAACTCATAATTAACCTTTCAGAGTTGTCATGTCTTACTTGCACAATGAAGTTTTCCCTGTTCTACCAGCCTCTCTTTGAAACCCTAAACTATGCATGTGACCTGTACCAACTGACCTCCACTTATATTACATATTGTAATATTTTATTCATTTCACTTTTGTAAATCTTTATGTACTCAACAAAATTGGGAAAACCTCTTAGGGGTCAGAGATGCTGCCTTTTACTTTTTTTGTACTTCCACAAGCTGAAAATACTTTGTATCCTTATACATATTTATTTGTTTGACTTACTGTAATTTGTGGGTTTTATTTAGAATATCAGAAAAATATACACAGGTTGTTTTTTCATTCACTTAACAAACAATCATAAACCATAAAATTTAATACAAATGGTCATATTCATGGAAGTTTTTATTATTGTTAATAATAATAATAACAATAATTATTGTTTATTAAGCATATGATGGGTAAAATATGATTTAATCCAGCTAACATGGTATTGTGAAAAAGGCAATAGATTTTTAATCAAAAGGCTTGGATTTAAAACCTGGTTATGTTACTTATTACCTTTATGAATTTGGCCAAATCATTAAACTCATTGGACTTTAGTTGGTTCCCTTATAAAATGAGGGGATTTCATTCAATGACCTAATATTTCTTCTAGCTCTAAATTTTGTGATCCTCTGAATTGTTCTATGTCCCCCAGACGAATATATCTTTGTACCTGATGCCTTTGCTTAGATTATTCTCCATATCTAGAATGTTCTTTTAGTTCATAGTTACCTCTCCAAATGCATCTGCTGAACCTGTACCTATCCATTAAAGCCCAACTCAAATGATTTCTCATCCATGAAGTTTCCATTGATTCCCAGTTTTCTTTGATTCTCCAACAAAATACTTCTTTTGCACCACTCTAATATACATAGTCCAAGATTTAGTGTCTTATGATTCCCAATTTCAGTCTCATGTCCCCTTACAAGACTGAAAGCTCTATGAAGGTAAGGATCATGTCCTATCTAAACTTTCTAACTCATTCAACACCTAGCATAGTGTTCTACAAATTGTACTCACTTAATAAATTACAGTTGTTGCTGCAGTGTGATATGGTAAGTACTGTGGCTCTGCAAAAATAATTAAGATAAAGAACAAGCAAACTATATATCTAATAAGATATTTCAATAGATCTTTGTAATGAGAAACTATTGTAGTATAAAAAAAAGTTTTAATATGACTTGTTAGTCAACCAAATGGCTGCTGAAAATTACCTTATTCCCTTAAAAATTATATCTTGATTTCTAATCGTGAAAAAGAAATTTTGACCTCCACTGTTTAAAAATGAAATGTGAAATTCATTAGAGAGTGTCTGAAAATATATTCAATTACAATGATTCCATTACAGTTAATTGTGATGAGTAAAACAGAGGGAAAAATGCCTCATTTCCAGGAAAAGTTAATCATTAAAGAGACATACATGGGTAGTAATCAGAAGATATCAAGTATCACCAGTTAAACATTAGACTTCCTTAGCTCTTTAAATTATTTGTGTGTATATGTGTATATATATGTGTGTGTATATATATATATATATGTTTTACTTCAGTTTTTTTTAAATTTATTTATTTTTAATTTTCAACATTCACTTCCATAAGATTTTGAGTTCCAAATTTTCTCCCCACCCCCCACCCCAAGATGGGATGCATTCTGTATACCCCTGCCCCTAATCTGCCCTCCCTTCTATCTCTCCCCCTTCTTCTTTTATCTTCCTCCCCTTCTATTTTCCTGTAGGGCAGGATAGATTTCTATACCACATTTCCTGTATTTCTTATTTCCCAGTTGCAAGTGAAAATGATTTTTAACATGTGTTTTTAAAACTTTGGGTTCCAAATTTTCTCCCTTCCTCCTTCCCCACCCATCCTCACTGAAAAGGCAAGCAACTCAATACAGGTTATACATGTGTAGTCATGCAAAACACTTCCATAGTAGTTAGGCTGTGGAAAACTAAGTGTATTTCCCTTCATCCTATCCTGCCCCCCATTTATTCTATTATCTCTTCTGACCCTGTCCCTCCTTAGAAGTGTTTGTTTCTGATTACCCCCTCCCCATTCTGTCCTCCCCTCTATCATTCCCTTGCTCTCTTGTCTACTTCCTGCCCCCTCATTTTCCTAAAGGGTAAGATAGATTTCCATACCCAATTGAGTTTGTGTGTTATTCCCTCCTTAAGCCAAATCCTATGAGAATAAGATTTATTCATTCCCTCTCATCTTCCCCCTTTTCCCCTTCACCATAAGAGCCTTTTCTTGTCTGTTTCATGTGAGATAATATACCCCATTCTACCTCTCACTTTCTCCTTCTCCCAGTATAATCCTCTCTCACCCCTTAATTTTATTCTCCAGATATCACCCCTTCATCTTCAACTCACCCTGTACTCTCTATCAATCTATCTATCTATCTCTCTATCTCTCTATCTACATATATATAATTTTTTCCCTCCAACTATGCTAATACTGACAAAAGACTCATGAGTTACAAATATCATCTTTCCATGCAAGAATGCAAACAGTTCATCCTCAATAAGTCTCTAATGATTTCTCTTTCCTGCTTACCTCTTCATGTTTCTCTTGAGTCTTGTATTTGAAAGTGAAATTTTCTATTCAGCTCTGGTCTTTTCATCAAGAATGCTTGAAAGTCCTCTATTTCACTGAATGACCATTTTTTCCCCTGAAGGATTATACTTAGTTTTGCTGGGTAGGTGATTCTTGGTTGTAATCCTATCTTCTTTACCCTCTGGAATATTATGTTCCATGCTCTGCAGTCCCTTAATGTAGAAGCTGCTAAATCTTGTGTTATCCTGATTGTGTCTCCACAATACTTGAATTGTTTCTTTCTGGCTGCTTGCAATATTTTCTCCTTGACCTGGGAACTCTGGAATTTGGCTAAATATTCTTAGGAGTTTTCCTTTGGGGATCTCTTTCAGGAGAAGATTGGTGGATTCTTTCCATTTCTATTTTGCCCTTTGGTTCTAAAATATCAGGGCAGTTTTCCTTGATAATTTCTTGAAAGATGATGTCTAGGTTCTTTTTTTTTTTTTGTCATGGCTTTCAGATAGTCCAATAATTTTTAAAGTCTCTCCTGGATCTATTTTCCAGTTCAGTTGTTTTTTCCAATGAGATATGTCACATTGTTTTCTAAGTTATCATTCTTTTTGATTTGTTTTACAGTGTCTTGATGTCTCATAAAGTCCCTAGCATCCAATTGCTCCATTCTAATTTTTAAGGAAGTGTTTTCTTCAGTATTCTTTTGGACTTCCTTTTCCATTTGGCCAATTTTACTTTTTAGGGCATTCGTCTCCTCATTGGCATCTTGGACTTCTTTTGCCTTTTGGGTTAGGCTATTTTTTAAGGTGTTATTTTTTCAGTATTTTTGGGGGGTCTTCTTTAGCAAGCTGTTAACTTATCTTTCATGATTTTCTTGCATCACTCTCAGTTTTTCCTCTACTTCTCTTACTTGCTTCTCAAAATGCTTTTTGAGTTGTCCCGTGGCCTGGAACCAATTCATATTTTTCTTGGAGGCCTTGGGTGTAAGAGCTTTGACTTTGTTGTCTTCTTCTGGTTGTGTTTTGATCTTCTTTGTCACCAAAGATTCTATGGTCTGACTCTTTTTGCATTGCTTGCTCATGATCCCAGCCAATTCCTTGAGTTATAAACTCTTTGTTAAGGTAGAGGTCTGCTTCCAGTGTGGAAAATGTACTGTCCCAAGCTTTGGGGGTTTTGTACAGCTGTTTTCAGGGATACTTCTAGGGACCTGTAAATTTTCAGTCTTTCCAAGGTGCTTTGATCAAGGATGTTTACTCCTTTCCTGGTTTCTGCTCTGGTCTATGAGTGGCCACAAGCACTCTCTTCTTTCTTGGAACTATGAGGTGGATTTCCACTGCAAACTCCACCACACCAGTGCTCCTCCTAGCCCCAGGACTGCCACCCAGAATTGTGACCCAGATCCAAGCATGGGCAAAGCAACAGAATCCTGCAGCAGCAGAGAGATCCCTGCAATCTCCTTCTGATCAGCCACTTGATACCCCCTCAGTGTGTGGGCCAGAAGCTCTGGAAGCAGCCGCCGTCCCAGGGCCAAGCTGCAGACACAAACTTTTCTTATTGACCTTCTAAGTTGTCTTTGCTGTTCATGGGTTGTGAAGTTGGGAAACCACTACAGCTTCCTGTGATTCAGTCCTCAGAGGCCTGCTCCGGGTTTAC
The DNA here is from genome assembly GCF_900497805.2 of Vombatus ursinus. NCBI lineage: Eukaryota > Metazoa > Chordata > Mammalia > Diprotodontia > Vombatidae > Vombatus > Vombatus ursinus. Next base: position 3,890,608 of record NW_020954548.1, read on the forward strand.
TGAGGCCTGCGTGCCTATGCTGAACTGCTCTCCTCTCCCTGCTTGCCCCATATACTTTTCTGATCAATTTTCCAAGTTGTCTTTGTCTGGAAATTTGTTTCACTCTGTCTTTTTGTGGGTTCTGCAGCTTTAGAATTTGTTTAGAGTCATCTTTTTATAGGTATTTGGAGGGGTTTGGGAGAGAACTCAAGCAAGTCACTGCTTTTACTCCTCCATCTTTGCTCTGCCCTACTTCAGTCTTTGTATGAATAATTGCAGGAATTTGGCAGAAGCTTGGTGAACTGAATTTGTGAAATTTATCTTTCACCCACTGGATAGTCTACTCGCTACTTACACTCCTGTTAAAGATTGAACCATCCTAATGAATTAATAGGTCGGTATGTTTATTGATGAATGGTCCTTTTTCTCTTCTTGAATTATGAACAATGAACATAAGTGAGGGAAAGGAAGTCAAACAGACATTATTGTGAAACTTTGAAACAAATTTAGAATTATTTTAATGAATGTGAGTTAGGAAAATTTTCATTTGATTCTTATCAATAATGAACCCTAGTCCCATAACCTCTTTAATAAATGTAATTGAAATCATTAGAACTGATTTTTGCACCATTTCCATGTCATAAATGGCATGTGGATTACTTGCAATTACACTTGGAAATGGCCTGGAATGGAAATTTCTGATGTTGAGCCTCTCTGAACCTTGACTGGTTCTCCAATGGCAGAGATACAGTCCATTATTATTCTATACCCAAAGCCTTTCCACCTTAGTACTATCTACCAAAGCTTGCACTCTGATGCCACAACATTTGAGACAGCAGGATTACATCTAGATCATGGTAGAACACTCAATTAGAACATAAGTTTTATCTATTAATGAAAAACTTTTCTTTCCTGTAACTCTGAGTAATAAGAATGAATTGCTTCATATTATTGATTATATTCAATGTTCCATTATATCGCTTCCATATTATTGATCATATTCCATACAATTCTTCCAGATTTAGGCGAGTCAACCAGTCAGTCAACAAACATTCATTAAGCATTTATTATATCTTAGTCACTGTGCTAAGCTTTGGGGATACAAACAAAGGCCCAAAACATTTCTCCCCTCTAAGAACTCACATTCTAATGGAGAAGAATATATGCAATGTGAATCAAGATGTCTTAAAAATTATACCTTGTTCTGGTCCTGGAAGTCAAAAACAAATTATCTCAAAGATGAAAGGAGTAAAATTTACAAATTTCATTATATATCAACTAAAATTTCCATCCTAGTAATATGTGCCAAATCAGGGGAAACCATCTAGGTACTACTTATCAAGGCCTCTGGTCTTATAATATGTAAATTGCAGACCAAATCTAGACCTCCACAGTTCTAGACCAGCAGAACATCAAAAAGGTGCTGATAACTTTGGATTGATTACTTTGAGATGATTTGGATATGTTAATGAATTAATCCCAAGGTGGCATAGTTAGGAGTCAGTCGATCTCCCCCCCTCCAAAAAAAAAATCTATAAAATCAGAATTCAAACTCTTATCCCTGGAGTAGGCTACCAATCACAGTCCTCCCCAGTGTGTACCCAAAGAATCAGGCATGCCTGCCCCCTTTCAGAACTTAGTAAGTTAATTATCAATTCACAGTGAAAAACCCAACAGGAGACTAAAGAATTAATTGTTGCAGTCCAAATGTAACTTCTTTGAAGTAGCAAATGGTTACCAAGGGGGAGGAGAAGAGGTGATGAAAAGGTTAGTGTTTTTTGTTTCTTTCCTTGAGGAATTGTTTACATTGGTACACAACATGAAGAATCTCTGATTTTTCTAAATGTATCAAATTCCTCCTGTGAGGCAGAGTGGTTCGGGAAGACAGAGTGCCAGCCTTGAATTTAGGATGTGTAGGGAGAGTTCCACTTCTAACACATGACTCTGTGACAATGGGCATGCCACTTAAACTTTCAGTGTCCCAAGTAACTCACAAAAGATTCTAACTCAAGGATTCTTAATCTGGTGTTGACAAACCCCCAAGACATATGGATTGAGTTTAGTGAGGTCTATGAACTTTCATTTCAGCATAACTGGCTTCATTTATAACCATTTAAAAAATTATGCATTTAAAAATATTCTGAGAAGGGGTTCTCTAGGCTTCACTAGACTGTCAAAGGGATCTGTGCCCCACCACCAAATAAATAAATAAATAAATAATGAAACCATTAAGAACTCCTGCTTAAAATTAACCACAAGTTGCTGATTTTCATTGCTTCGAGGAGTTTCCATACTGGGAGTTGACGCATTGTTGAAATCATAGATCTGGACAAAACAACAACAAACAAATAAAATAAGCAAAATTTCCACTGTCATTTAAACAGGCTTAGTTATGATGTTCATCACAACTAGAAAGGTTTTAATTTATGTTCCTAGGGGTCACTTTGCAGGAACAATCTGTCCCTTTCACTCAGCAAAAGTCAACTTCTTTATCATTCCTGAAAATAGAAGAAGCTGTTCTCTGTGACGCACCTGAAGCCAGATGGGCAGCAGCTAGGCAGTGACTGACATTATCCATAATTCAAACTGCTGACAAGGATCCATGTGATCAATAGAAGCAGTCTGTTGACACAGATGACAATTTATTCCTCATCGATTGCCAGATGCTCAGTAACTTCCAACATCTATCATCCTTGCCTGTGTTTGCCTCCTCATGCATTATTATGTGGTCTTACACATGTCTCTTAATGGTTTTGACTTTTTAAGGCAAGCAAAATCTGCACTAGCCCAATAGTGTTAGAGCCTTGAACTCTGTCTGATAAAGATGGAACTCTACTTCTATCACATCTATAGGGGCAGTGCATTAACTTGCCTCATACATGTCCAATTCCAGTAGTATTTCTCCTCCTCCCTACTTTCCCTTTCAATAACAGAGATTTCCAACAGATATATTTAGGAGAGGTTTCCAGATTAAGATATGGCCTCAGAATAAGGACAAGGGTCCAAGTACTTCTCTGACATGAACTACCATGCTAAATGGCCAAGTATTTAATTTCACAGTGAAACAAATAACTATCTAATGTTACAAGTTACAAATGAATCATATGTATATATATGCACATTATGTATGTATATACACATATATGTATATATGTGTGTATTTATGTATGTGTATCTACATACGTGTATATGTGTGTGTTTATGTATGTGTGTATGTATGTATGTAGAGGCTACTTCCTATATAAGTAAAATCAGAGATCCAGACCACCTCCTACACCAACCACCCTTTTCAAAAAATATTTCAAAAGTAGGGGTCTATTTTCATACAGTTATAATCATAGAACTGTTTTCAGTGATATTCTATGGCAGCGTTATGTAGTGTCTAGGGCACTGGAGCTGGAGTCAACAAGATTTGAGTTAAAATCTTGCCCCTGTTCTTACTTACCATGTGATCTTGAACTAATCATTGAATGTCTCTGTTTCTCAATTTCCTCATCTGTGATATGAGTGTGTGTGTGTGTGTTTTTTATTAAATGACCTTTAAGGTACCTTCCAGATCTAAATCTGTGATGCTAGTTTACTCCTTTCCCCCTTTTAGACATGAAGAAACTTGGACCCAATTAGAGAAGATAACCAGAACACTGTGATCACAGAGTTGGTTTGCTCTAAGATTGGAACCTACCTCTCCACACTTTCAACTAAATGCCTGTTTTACTCCATTGTTGCTATAGCGGTGATTATCCAACCTGTCTCTGCTGGTAGGCCAGTTGTGTTACATTTTACCCTTCCCCTAGGGTTCTCCAGGACTCTAGGGGGATGGGAGTTTCCCTTCTCTGCCATTTGTTCAAGTCTTCATTGATTCTGTTCTTTCCAATTTTACGGGGTCCAAGCACCCTGGTTCAATTGAACTATTTACCAGTCAGATCAGTTTTACAAAGGAATATTTACTTCAAAGATACAGTAAGAACAAACGTGCAACACTCCCCCCCAACCTCACCCCTTGCCGGTTTAATCCCTCCTACACCAACTCATATTTTAGGGATGAGAGAGATATTAAATTTATAGCTTAGCTCAGTTTTTATATAACATTAGTCCCACCAAGTTCCAAGTCAAAAGCCTCACTGGGCTAACATTATAGATTTCTGATTTCTCAGAGTTTCCTTGCTGGGTTGGCAATAACATTTGGCCTAGAATTCTGAACTCTTAGGTTCCCATGGCTTTAATTCCCTAGTCTAGGAATATTGTCTATGAACCAATAACTGAAAAGGACAAATGAAGCAAGAAAAATACTCCAAGTCCAAGGAAAGGAGAAAGTGACCTTCAGATCCTCCCCCTTGACTACATGATGTCCATGTATTACCTGCTGTTAAGGAATAAGGACTTTGCCACTGGACTATGCTATAAATTGAGAGAGAAACTATTAATTAAGGAAATTTAAACATGTAGACATTTCTAAGCACACAATCAATGGAAAGTGGCTGCCCCTGCTCAGGTGGCAAGACAATACAAAAAAATCCACACACATCACCAGTCTTGTCTTTGAAGAGCAGTCTCAAAAATCTCCCCACTCCATCTTAGTTTATCTGGGCAGGAGCCAAACTCTGTTTATGCTATTTGATTAAATTATTTAAAATTAAAACCTCCTTCTCCTCTATACTAAAGTACTGTACTCATTGACTTAAACTGTAGTAACTATCTCCAGGACAAAATCAATATAACCTATTTACCAGTCAAATAAATAACAAATAGAATTGGGTTAGATTAGATAACGTCTAAGATCTCTTCCAAATCAGAAATTCTAGGGTTTGGAATTACTGTCCAGATCTGTATGTAACAAATTTGTAGGAAGTAGCGTGTGCCTTAGGTGGAAAGATTTTTAATGGTAATAGTAGATCATAAATTCAGAGCTAGAAGAGAACTTTCAAAAATATCTTCTCTAAACCTTTCATTTTAGAAGTAAAAGAAACTGAGGATCAGAGAGTTTAAGTAAGTAACCCAATATCATATATAAATTGCGGTAAACAGCAGACCTGAAGGGAGCTGAGGGAGAAAGACAGACAGACAGAGACAGACAGAGAAAGACAGAGAGAGACAGAGCCAGAGACAGAGAGAGACAGAGGGATTGTGATTGAGGTAAGCATGTTAGACAATTCCTGCCCTTAAGGAGCCTATATTACAAGGAGGGAAGAACACTTATAAAGGAAAACTGGAAAGGGGTGTGTGTGGTAGTGGTATGAGAGTATAGAGTACACATGAAGTAAGATGGCTATACATATCTGCAAAATGTTATGGAGGCTTGGAAGCAAGAAAGCTAAGTAAAAGTTGTTCTACCAAACCTTATGGAGGTCCAAGGGACAGAATCTATAGAAGAGTTCAGAACTTAGTTTTACGTTGCTATCTGCTACATGGAAGCGTGAAATAGAAAACTAATTTGCTTTTTTTTTCTTTCTTGGCATTGCCATCTACTGTCTAACAAGAGGGATCTCCTCATATCACATCGAGGGAATATGAAACTCATGTACTCCAATGGAATTTGAAAATATCTATTCAAAGATCACAGAGGGAGTGAAATAAGACAGAGTCTGGGTTGTTCTCATCTTGTTTTGTTGGTCTTGATAGGAAAGAAAATGGAGGAACATTGGAAACCACCGAGAATAAAATGAAGAAGATGGGCTGGAAACTTTGATTTCTCAAAATTTGTTTTCTTAGAAAATATATATAAACATGAGAGAAAGGGTGTGTGGAGTGACATCACATAAACCTCATTCTCATCTGAACAGGTCAAAAATTTTTTAACATACATGCATGCAGATACACACAAAGAATTATATGTAGAAAGAAAATTCATTCAACAAGGAAGCAGGCTGTCAGTTAATAAACATTTATTAAGTGCTTGCAATGTGCCAGGCAAGGTACTAAATGTTGAGGATACCAAGAGAGGCAAATGAGAATCCTTGAGCTCAAAGAGCTCAAAATCCAATGGGGACAAGGAGAGGAAAGAGAGAAAAATTTAAGAGAGAGAGAGAGAGAGAGAGAGAGAGAGAGAGAGAGAGAGAGAGAGAGAGAGAGAGAGAGAGAGAATAGAAAAGAAAAACAAATTTCAGCTGTGTTGGGCACATTTTAAAGACTGATTTAACAGGGCAGATGAAGAGTTCTTAGCCAAATAATTGATAGAGAGAATCATAGGAGATAATATGGAAAATATAAATTACATAACATGATTATCAAATGACTGTCTTGTTTTCATAAAATATACTGTCTATGGTACTACTATTGCATTGCCTAAATCACATACATCCTTGTGATTTTTCATTATTAGTGAATATGTACTTCAGCTGAAAATATCAAAATATGCATTCAATTTCATATAATTTAAATTGCCTATGTTTCTCAACTCTTTTTGAGTACAAAGAAAGTCATTTTTCTTATCTTCCCTAACTGATATTTAATAAGCAGTTATGTTTCCATAACACTTTTTTGAGTATTGCTTAAAAGACCAGAGTAGTCTATGTTCACTGTAAATTTGTAGTCTTCAAAAACTTACAGACATATCATGCATTTTGAAACCTTTCTCATAAAATAGATGATAGCCTGTCTGTCTGGAAGATGAGTGGAAATTCAATCAATGAATCAATCATCACTCATTTATTGTGTCTACTGTGTACCTAGCATTGAATTAAGTGCTAGGTATACTATGGCCAGATTGACTAGCTTAGGGAGTTTGAGAAGAGTGATGTTTAATAGGACTGGAAAGGCCCTCTGGGGACAGGCCATGAAGGGTTTTAATTGCCAAATATCAGAGTTTATTTTTGCTCTTACAGGCAATATGGAACCACTGGAGTTTATTGAGTAGGGGAGTGACATAGCTGTACTTTAATAAATCCCGTTGGCAGCTATGTGTGATGGAATGGGTTGATTGAGACTTGAGGCAGGGATAACAAGCAGGATCTTATTACAATAACCCAGGGAAGATGAGGAGGGGAAAAATGTGAGTGATATGGAGTAAAGAAGAATAAGACTTGACAATTGATTGAATATATGGAGTGGAGAGTGAAGAGTAGAAAATGACTCAGAGGTTCAATTTAATTCAATTCAATTCAAGGGGTATTTATTAAGTGCCTAGTATATTGTTAGCCAGTCACTGAGAATACAAAGACAAAATCAAAATAATCTCTGCCTTCAAGGAGTTTGAATACCACCAAGGAGGAACTCTATGTGTCCAAAACAGATAATACAAAATATATAAGTTGTGGATCAGGTGGGCCCTATGTTGGAACCTATATTTGAGTGGATCCTTGAGGGGAGGCAGGGATTGTTAGGAGGTGATTCCAAGCACCGAGGATAGCTCCTGGAAAGCCACAGACATAGGAGAAGTATTGTATATGAAAAAAAGTAGGAAAGAAAACAGGAAAAGGTCAGGAAACAGGAAAATCAGACTGGTTCTGTGGGAATACTTAAAATATCAGTACTTGAGTAGAACCGATGTATTCATTAATTAATTTCCAGTTAGTAGGATGTATTTGAAGTGTTTTTTAAATTCTAATAAAAATGCATACTCCTAAGAAATAAAAGGAACTGACTTTTCTTTCCATGAAAACATTTTGTATTTATGTATCATATTGTTTCCTGAGAGCTCAGAATGTTTTGCACATTTTATCTCATTAATCTAAGGATTAGGCAGTATAATCACCATTTTGCCATTGACATTAGCAGGAAAAGTTTCACCCCAGATTTGTGTAATTTATGTCAGACTTGGAAATAACTATTGAAACTTCAGTCATTGACATTCTGCAGCAACCACAACTTCCACCAATCATTTTTTCCCAATAATTGTGCAGCCCACTTCTTCCCATATACAACCCATGTGTATATATAGATATACATACATACATACATACATACATACATATGCATATTTCTGTATAGTGTGCGAATTATATATGTGAGTGTGTGCATGTGTGTAATAAACATATTTAATGCATCAGCACATATAGTGTATTTGATTTCATTGCTATAGGGAGGTGCTCTTGGTGAGGATTTTTCTCTACCATCTTTCTCTACCAGATCAGTATTTCCTCTGAAACTTGACCTTCATTTGTTGCAGAAGCACATGAGAGATAACTTGCCCATGGTCACATAGTCACTATCTATCAGAAGCAGGACTTGAATGTGGGTCTTCCTGGATGATCAGCAAGGTCTCTAACACTATGTCATGTTGCACATTTGTGTATATACATACCTAACAGAAATAGGTACTTCTTTTTATAACATATTATTTATATCAAGCTAAAAGGGACTTTAGAGGTAATCATTTCTTAAATAGGGAATCTGAAGCCCAGATAGGATAAGTTACTTGACAAGGTCATAGTCTAGAAAGTAGTAGAACCAGGATTCAAACTGAAGTCTTCTGCCTCTAATCCAATTTTCTTTCCATTCCTCCATGTCTCTATGTACAAACACATTCCAAAATACTACCACCACAAAAATCGTATCTGCGTACACATATTCACCCTCTCTTACAGCATTAGGAATCAATATAAGGAATTGAGGTTTCTGCAGTCTTTTCATGAAGATGGGCCTAAATTCTAAAAAACAGGGCAATTGTGGTAGAGAGAGCCCTCATGTGTTTAGCTTCAAATGACAGAAATTTAAAGCTAGAGAAGATCTTAGGGAGTATCTATTTAAAAATACTTCTTGCATAAATAAGGAAACTGAGAGCCAGAGTAATAGAGATTTGACTAAAGTCATGTAGCTAGTTAGTGGCAGAGATAATATGATAAGTCAGGATGTCTAGTTGAGTACCCTTTCCACTGCCCCATAATCCTCTAAGACATTAAAATTATTCAATAAATCAATCAATAATCATTTATGAAGTGTTTGCTTTGTACCAGGAATTGTACCAGTCTCTTGATATGCAAAGGCTAAAGTAAAACAATCTCTGCTTGCCCTCAAAGAGTTTATATTCAATCAACAGAGACAATGTGTACTTTCATATTATATATCAAATATAAACAAATAAATTAAAGAGGGGGACTGGGCAGCTATAGGCTTTATATAGGAGGTGGCCTTTGATTTAAGTTTTGGAAACAACTAGGATTTCCAAAAGACATGAGTGAGGGTACTACCTTATTGCCATTGGGGATTGCCAGTGCAAAGACACAGAGATGAGAGTTGGAGGGCTTTATTGGCTAGACCATACAGTGTCTAGTCAAGGCCCTTTAAGAAGAGTATTGTATAGTAAGGCTCCAAAGATGGGTGAAGTCCATGTCATGGATGATCCTGCCAAATAGCAGGATTATTTTGCCTACAGGTAATAGGAGACACTGGAAGATAGTAAGAAGGGAAACGGAAAAAAAAGTATGTATTTTGAACTTAGTATATGGTGAGCAATATGGTAGCACTGGGGATGAAATTAGAGGAATCACAACACACTCTTTTCAAGCAGCTCACATTCTCCTTGGAAGAAACAGCTCAACTGCAGAGTGGATGAAAAAGTCCAGAAAACTTAAGGGTACATTAGAGGGTTAGATGGCAAAGCCCAGGTGTACCAGATGGCATAATTAATAAGTCCTTCAGATTCAGTTGCAAGGCAGATGGTGAGGCCTATTTGTCTTCCCTCTCACTAGAAGAATTATAACTGGGGATGTCTAGCTCACCTTAGAGGTGTGAGCAGCGTTGGCGTTCTTCTCAATGAGTTATCAGTGGCCTTGTTTGTGAAGAAAGGTAAAGAAAAACCAAGGGGGAAGTGTGTCCCTGCTAGCATCCAATAACCCCTGCTAGGATCTGGGTTCCCAGGGATTAAGGGAGGAGTGAAGGGACATAGCCAGACATTCACTTTAGAAAAATCACTTTGTAGTTATGTGGAGAATGAATGGGATGTGGCAAGACTTGAGGCAAAGGAAGAACAATCTGGAACTATTTCAGTGTCCCCTTAAATCTATCTCTGCTTTCTATTCATAGCAAAACTTGATATTTTCTTCTTGTTAATGGTCATCTTCACTGATAAAGAAACCTTCCTTGATTCTAATTAAACCCATTTTATAGTTCTAGGATTCCTAGGTCTTTCAAACAATGTTACTTCCAAACTTGGACACATCTGTTTTGGGACTGAGGATTTCTCCTTAAATTCTTCTCCTAAACACATTTATCTTTCATTTCTCCTTCACCCCTTAATTCTGTAGAGCACTTCAGCCCTGGAACTCACATCCTCTCAATACCCTCTGCCCTTGTAGCCCTTCCTTCTTTCTGATCTAGGAGCCCCCCTTCAGATTCTACATTTAAGGATGGCACCCAGGTCAGCATCTCTTAATTTCCCACCTTAATTTCCCTTTACTCCTCTGGACTTCTTGATTTTTCCTTCTTGCTTATGCTAGATACTCCACCTCCTTCAGTTTTTCAGGTTCTTTTTGTGTATTATTTTCCTTCATTGGATTATTGAGGTCAGGAGCTGTCTTTTGTCTTTCTTTGTGTCCCCAGTGTTTAGTACGGTGCCTGGCACATAGAAGTTATTTAACAAATGTATTTTGACTGAAGGACTGACACAGCAAAAGAAAGACACAGTGGAAGAGAAAACCAAAGACCCTGGCTCACACTCACCTAGCTTAGTCCTCCTGTGTTCCCTTAATGATCCTGTATGGTGGCAGTTGACATGATACTCTGGAGTGCAGAAGAATTAACCCTTCTCCATACATCATAGGAAGTCTAGACCTATATGATGCCACCTGGAGTGTCAAAGGAAGAGAGGGACAGCAGTGGAATCATTCCATTTTTTTTAAGATCTGATGAGTCATCATCTTTTTTTGTTTAGTGGCTAATAAGGTGATTTACTTGCAGTCCCAAAGTGCCAGTTTCTCTCATTACTGAGCCATCTGCATGGTTAGATGGAAGCAGCAGGGGCATCATCAAGCCTCAGAGCACTCAATAGCTAGCGCATGTGGAATCAGGAAAGGCAGAATTGAACATATGGAAACAGGAAGAGAAGATCTGTGTATCTTCCATGGGATGGGTCCATTACACTGCGACCCACAGAAATACTATTTAGGTGTTGCTGATCCCCTAGTGGATAATTAAGGGAAAGATATTAATAAGAGTCAAAGAAAAAGTAGGTATGGATAGATTATTGTTTCTATCAAGGGAGAAAGAATTCACATTCTTTCAATGAAAGAAGAGATTATGTATTAAAGCAAGCACTCCTGTGGAAGTCATTCTAAAGGGAGTGATTTTTTTTTAAATAAAGTGTGTGTAATGCATTCTTATCCTTCTAGGGGAGTCTATAGAGTTATCCCCTCCAAATCACTCTTCCTTCCTCAGGACACTGAATGGGAAACATATCAATTTCATTTACTCGAGGGTATAGGTCCACGTAGACTTAAGAAAAGGATATGCATTTCCTATTTCTGTCCTTACACGTGAGAAAGAAAGATAAATTGGTTTAAGAAGACTTACCATCATTAAAGAGATGGGGCATATTTTATCTTAAGATTTATTAGGTTAATAATAACAAGGTATGATATTAGTCCCATTTCCTCTCTCGATACTTTAGCTACTGAGAAATAATCAGCATGGTGTTTGTTGTCTGACAACTTCAGGAGAAATGTCAGAAGCAGAACAGAGGTCTGTACACAATGTTCATGACTTGACCAAAGCCTTTGATACTGTCATCTTGAAGGCTTGTGGAAGATCATGGCAAAATCTGGTTGCCTGGAGAAGTTCTTTGGTATTGTATGCCAGTTTCATGTTGGCATGTTTGCGTGGGTTCTGGATAAAGGAAAATGCTTTCATGATTTCCCAGTCATCAAATGAGTGAAGCAAGGCTGTGTGCTTTCTCCACTGCTTTTTAGCATGATGTTTTCGACAATGTTATTGTACGCCTTCAATAAGGATAAAAATGGAAAAGCCAAGGTCAGCTACCACACTGATAGTAAATTATTTAATTTGAAAAAGATATGTTCCAAGGCTAAAGTGGAGGGAGAGTTGATGCATGACTTTTTGTTTGCAGTTAATTGTTTACTCAATGCAGCCTCTGAAGCTGAGATGCAGCAGAGTATAGATCCATTCTGTGCTGCTTATGTGAATTCTGGCCTAACAATTAGCATCAAGGTAACAGAAGTTTTCTATCAGTCAGCATCATACCATCCATATGTCAAACTATTGGTTACAGTAAATACAGAAATTGTTTATGTTGTGGATAAGTTCACTTACCTTGGCAGCATTCTTTCCAGGGATGCACATGTAGATGATGAGGTTGATGCATGCAGTGCCAGAGTTAGCTCATGTTTGGAAAGCTTTGAAAGAAATTTCAGAGAGAAGAGGTATTAGGCTGCCTACCAAACTGAAGGTCTACAGAATTCTTGTGCTTACTTCATTGTTGGTTGCTTGTAAAACACGGACAGTCTACCAGCACCATGCCAAAAAATCGAACCATTTCCATTTCAATTGTCTGAGGAAAATTCCGAAGATTATCTGGCAGGAAATGTTACCAGACACTGAAGTCCTCTTTTGACCTGAACTCTCAAGCATTCAAACTCTACTGCAGAGAGCACAACTCTGATGGGCTGGCCACATAGCCTGAATACAAAACATGCATTTACCTAAAAGACTCTTTTGCCCAGAACTTTGCACTTGCCAGAAAGTCACAAGAAGCAGTAAAAGAACATTCCTAATGTCACTCTCAAGAACTTTAGTATTGATCATGAGACATGGGAGATACTGGAACAGGACCACCCAGCATGGCATGCCTGAATCAAAGAAGACAATGTATTCTATAAGCAAAGTAGAATCAGAGTAAACATAAAATGCACAAATCTAAAACATCTCCATCCCAAGTGTTCAAATAGACTATTTGTGCCTGGCATGTGGTAGAGCTTTCTGAGTTCACAGTGCACTGACCAACAACAGTCAAACACACTGTACCTAGACCCCTACATCATGATGTCATTGGTTGTCTTTGAGTATAAAGGATAAACAACAGCTCCAGTTAGAGTGGTGCCTTAAGGAAATGACAACATTTCAGGCCCAAAGCAAAATTAGTTAGGATAGGGTGTGGTGGCTATAAGGCATCCATTTTCTGTGAAGAAATTATAAGGAAATGGAGGTAGAGACAAAATTGTGGAGTACAGGCAGCAACCCAGTTTAACTCTTCTATCTTTCCCCTACAAAAACTTTAAAAGAACTCCTCAAATCAAATTTTGGAATGGCAGAACCAACAAACAATCAGAGCGAGATGTTTTTTTTCCTGGCTAAGACAACTTAAAAGGTTGACAGGAGAGGTCTGTAAAACTGTGTTAACAACCAACCTGTAGCACAGCATCATCAGCAGCTATAGCCTTTGGAGAGCTGCAACAGTGGCAGAAACAACTTCAGGAGCTCTCAGTTCAGAGATAATAAAAGGGTGGAACAATTGGTCAGAAAGAAATTACAGAGGACCCAATTTGCTGGCATTGATTGTTAATTCTATTGTCCATAGTAGATCTGGGTCACAACTCCAGGGTGGAGAGGGGTACTTGTGGTTGTACACAAGGAAGCAGGGGCCATGGTCACATTTCCAGGGTTAAGAAGAGTGCTAGGACTTGTGGGTACAGGGAACCAGTGCCCTTCCTAAGTAAATACCAGAGCACAGACCAGGAGAGCAATATGACCAGACCACTTCTTGGATCACAACACCTTGGTAGCACCAAAAACTTGCAGACACCCTAGAACCAGCTCCGAAAAGAGCAGAGTTTGTGCACACACACACACACACACACACACACAAACTAAACTAAAGTTTGGGACAATTTCTTTGCAAGTCTCAGGTAAACAGAGCCAGATTTTAACATAAATTTCAAAGTCAAGAAATAGGCTAGAAAAATTAGCAAACAACAAATAAGAACCTCATGATAAAATTATACTAAGGTGGCAGGGAAGACCAAGAAATAAACTCAGAATACAATAATGTGAAAATAGCTACAACCAAAGCATTAAAGAAAAATGTCAATTAGCCCAAGTCTAACAAGAATTCCTAGAAGAGTTAGAGAAAGAGATGAGTGATATCCCAAAGACAGAGGAGGCAACACACCATGTCTTGCTAAAAAGACATTTTGACATAGAGATTGTGGGTGGGGTATGTTGGTGTAAGAAGATAGCTATATAAGTTAAGTATTGCATCCTTATTGAGTATTATTTTTGTGCTGTGACAAAATAAACTTCTTTTAAAAAATAATGACCTAAAAATGTCTCATTCCATTTCAATACCATACCTACACTGATATTTTTCTAGAGTAGCCTAATACCTAAAATTCTAAGTAACAGACCTGATTCAGGCCTATATTGTGATAATATAAGAAGAGTTTATTTCAGGCTTTACAAATTTCATAAATTTAATTATCTGTTTTTGTAAAGACCTATAAAATTAATTAGAGCAAAGAAAGTTGGTTGGTTGTTGTCCTTCATTCTTGAAGTGGACCAAAATTACACACTATGCTAGTATAAAGGTTCAGTGTGCCTAACTATGGCTGATCAGACCAATAGGAGCTTAGACTGCTCTATAACAAGTCAGGAACAAATAGTCCATGTGAACATTTGGGATGGATTCTCTAAATTTGCGCAACATGCATTTCCTTTGAGCTGTTTCTATTCTGCTTTGCTCATAGAGCTCAGCACCTTCTCTGATGTGGGCACACTATACTGAGAGGTCTTGTAACAGTGTCTCTCATATCACACAATCAATTTCAAAGTTCTTAATAGAGACTTTGAAAGTGTCCTTGTATCTCTTTTTCTGACCACCATGTGAATGCTTGCCCTGTGTGATTTCTCCATAAAATAATCTTTTTTGGGAGAACATTTTGTATTCAAAGAACAGGGCCAGTCCATCAGAGTTGCACTCTCTGAAGCATAGTTTGAATGCTTGTCAGTTTAGCTTGAGAAAGGACCTCAGTGTCTGGTATCTTACACTGCCAGGTGATCTTCAGAATCTTCCTAAGACAATTCAAATGGAAGCGATTCAGTTTCCTGGCATGGCACTGGTATACTGTTCAGGTTTCACAGACGTACAACAATGAGGTCAGCACAACAGCTATGTAGACCTTCAGTTTGGTAGTCAGTCTAATCCTTCTCTCCTATACTTTCCTTTAATCCTAGTTAGCTCTGGCACTGCATGTATCAACCTTATTAACAATGTGTACATCCCTGGAAAGTACACTGCCAAGGTAAGTGAACTTAACCACAGCATTCAAAAGTTCTTCATGTGCTGTAACCAATGGTTCCATGTATGGATGGTGTGGCAGCTGCTGATGGAACACCTGTGTTTTCTTGGTGTTAATTGTTAGGCCAAAATGAGCACAAGCAGAAGATAATTTATCCATACTTTGTTGCATCTCAGCTTCAGAGTCTGCATTGAGTTCACAATCATCTAAAACCAGGAAAGCATGGACCAAAACTCCCTCCACTTTGGTCGTGGCTTGTAGCCTTTTCAAGTTGGAAATTTTACCATCAGTGTGGTACCTGATTTCAATGGCCTGTTCAATCTTCATTGAAAGCATTTCACAACATGACTGAAAATAGTGTGCCAAAAAGCATGAGAGCAAGCACACATCCTTGTTTCACTCCATTGGTACCTGGGAAAGAATGAGAGCATTGTCCATCATCCAGAACACGGCAAGCATGGTGTCATGAAATTGATATACAATGCTGATGAACTTCTCCAGGTAACCAAATTTTGACATTATTTTCCATAAACCCTCATGACTGATAGTATCAAAGGCCTTGGTCAAACCTACAAATGTTGTGTACAGACCTCTATTCTGCTCCTGGCATTTCTCCTGGAGTTGTTGGGCAGCAAATACTATATATACTGCTACTTGGCCCTTTCTGAAGCCACACTGGCTCTCAGGTAGATGACCATCTTCCAAGTAAAGATCAGTTTATTAAGGAGGACTCTGGCAAGAATCTTGCCAGCATGAAAGGCATGATCAAAAAAGAACTTAGACATCATCTTTCAAGAAATTATCAAGGAAAACTGCCCCGACATTTTAGAACCAGAGGGCAAAATAGAAATTGAAAGAATCCCCTGATCATCTCCTGAAAGAGATCCCCAAAGGAAAACTCCTAGGAATATTGTAGCCAAATTCCAGAGTTCTCAGATCAAGGAGAAAATGTTGCAAGCAGCCAGAAAGAAACAATTCAAGTATTGTGGAAACACAATCAGGATTACACAAGATTTAACAGCTTCTACATTAAGGGACCAGGGGGCTTAGAATATAATATTCGAGAGGGCAAAGGAAATGGAATTACAATCAAGAATCACCTACCCAGCAAAACTGAGTATAATCCTTCAGGGGGACAATGGTCATTCAGTGAAATAGAGGACTTTCAAGCATTCTTGATGAAAAGACCAGAGCTAAATAGAAAATTTGACTTTCAAATACAAGACTCAAGAGAAGCATGGAGAGGTAAACAGGAAAGATAAATCATAAGAGACTTATTAAAGTTGAACTGTTTACATTCTTACATGGAAAGATGATATTTGAAACTCATGAGACCTTTGTCAGTATTAGGGTAGTTGGAGGGAAAAAATAGATAGATAGATAGATAGATAGATAGATAGATAGATAGATAGATAGATAGATAGATAAATAGATAGACAGATAGACAAATAGATAGAGGGCACAGGGTGAGTTGAAGATGAAAGGGGTAATCTCTGGAGAATGAAATTAAGAGGGGAGAGAAGATTATATTGGGAGAAGGAGAAAGGAAGAGGTAGAATGGGGTAAATTATCTCACATAAAACGGACAAGAAAAGGCTTTTACAGTGGAGGGGAAATGGGGAAAGTGAGAGGGAATGAGTGAATCTTATTCTCATCAGATTTGGCTTAAGGAGGTAATAACATACACACTCAATTGGGTATGGAACTCTATCTTACCCTACAGGAAAATAGGGAGGAAGAGTATGAGAGAGGGGGGAATGATACAAGGGAGGGCAGATTAGTGGAGGGAGTAATCAGAAGCAAACACTTCTGAGGAGGGACAGGGTCAAAAGAAAGAATAGAATAAATGGGGGTCAGAATAGGTTGAAGGGAGATATAATTAGTTTTTCACAACATGATTACTATGGAAGTGTTTGGCATGACTACACATATATAACCTGTATCGCATTGCTCACCTTTTCAATGAGGGTGTGTGGTTCAGGGAGGCAGGGAAAGAATTTGGAACCCAAAAGTTTTAAAAACAAATGTTAAAATTTGTTTTCACATGCACCTGGGAAATAAGATATACAGGCAATGGGGTATATAAATCTATCCTGCACTACAGGAAAATAGAAGAGGAAGGGGATAAGATAAGTCAGGGAGATAGAAGGGAGAGCAGACTAGGGGAAGGGGTATTCAAAATGTACACTGTCTTGGGGTGGGAGGATGGATGAGATGGGGAGAAAATTTGAAACTCAAAATCTTGTGGAAGTGAATGTTGAAAACTAACTATAAATAAATCAATTTTAAAAAAAAGAATCTTGCCAGCAATGACCAAGAGACAATCATAGGACAATCTATTTCCTTTACCTTTATAGAGATTGACAATGGAGACATCCTTGAACTCCTGGAGGATAATCTCCTCTTGCCATATAACTTGGAAAATTTCAATCAGCTTTTGAATAAGCAATGGACCTCCTACCTTGTTAATTTCAGCTGGAATAGAATCAGAACCAGGTGCTTTGCCAGATGAAAGGAGACTAGTTGCATTCAAAACCTCTTCTTCAGCTAGGGAAGGGAAAACAAAAACAAAAACAGAATTGGCCTGTGTTAAAAGAATCACAAAAATTCACTGAAGAAAACAACTCCTTATAAAGCAGAATAGACAAAATGGAATAAGTACAAAGCTCATTGAAGAAAACAATTCCCTAAAAAATTGATTTGCACAACTGGAACCTAATGACTGTGTGAGACATCAAGAAACCATAAAACAAAGTCAAAAGAATGAAAAAATAGAAGAAAATATGAAATACTTCATAAAAAACTGACTGGGAAAATAGATTAAGGAGAAATCATTTTAGAATTATTGTATTACATTAAAATCATGTTAAAAGTGAAAAGAGCTTAGACATCATATTTCAGGAAATTATCAAGGAAAACTACCTTAAAAATTTAGATTTGAAGGGTAAAACAGAAATTGAAAGAATCTACCAATCGCCTCCTGAAAGAGATCCCAAAATGAAAACTCATAGGCCAAATTCCAGAGCTCCCAGGTCAAAGAGAAAATATTTCAAGGAGCTAGAAAGAAAAAGACTTATATATTGTGGAACCATAGTCAGGATCACACAAGACTTAGTAGCTTAAAAGATCAGAGGGCTTGGAATATAATTTTCCAAAAGGTAAAGTAACTAGGATTACAATCAAGAAAAACCTACCCAGCAAAACTGAGTAGAGTCCATCGGGGGAGGGGGGAAGGGGGGGTGGAGAATGAGCATTTAATGAAGTAAAGAACTCCCAGTCATTTCTGATGTAAACATGAGAGATGAATAGAAATTTTGACATTCAAACATAAGACTCTAGAGAGACACAGAAAGGTAAACATGAAAGAGAAATCATAAGCAACTCAATATATTTCAACTGTTTACATTCTTATATGGGAAGATGAAACTCCTAAGATATTCCTAAGAACTTTATCATTACTAAGGCAGTGAGAAGGAGTCTACATAAACAGGGCATGAGTGGGAGCTGAATATGTTGGGATGATCTCCAAAAAAAACGAAAAAAAAAAAGAAAAAGAAAAAGCACTGGTTGAAGAGAGGAGAGGTAGAATGGGGAAAATTTCCTCACATAAAAGAGGCACTCAAGTAAGAGCTTTTATAGTAGAAGAGCTAATTTGAGGGGCAGTCAGGCAACACTTGAACCTCACTCTCATAGGAACTGGTTCAAAGAGGAAAGAATGCACACACATATGTATGTATGTATACACACATGTATATGTGTGTGTATGTGTATATATGTGTATACATGTGTGCATACTTAATTGTGTATAAAATATAGCTTATACAAAAGAGAAATAGGAGGGGAAGTGGATAAAATATATGTGCTAGGGAAGATGATAAAATGGAGGGTAGTTAAGGAAGGCAGTGATTATCTAGCTTCAGCTTAAATACTTTTATGGACAGAGTGATCCTTATTTTGCTGGTCCATTTTTTGCAGTTCTAATTTTTAAGAAAAGTTCTTCCTTATGTTGTGCCTTCAAATTTTCTTTCAAATTGTCCTAGTTCTTCAGTTTTTAGCTTTATAAAACATTTCATCTTTTTTACACGACAGGCTGTCAAATAATCAAAAAGAATTATTTATTTATTTATTTATTTTCTTCTTCATTCTCAGATTTTCAACTATTCACTGGATAACACGGTTTCTATGCCCTCTTGTCATTCTAATTATAGCCTTCAGAAGAACAAATCAAAGCTATCTATAGTCAAATGAAAAAATATTCTAAATCACTATTGATCAGAGAAATACAAATTAAAACAACTTCAAAGTACCACCTCACAACTATCAGAAATGGCAAATGATGGAAGGGATGAGGAAAATAGTACATTAGTGAATTGTTGGTAGAGTAGTGAACTATTCTACTCATTCTGGAGATCAATTTGGAACTATGCCAAAAGGGCTATAAAACTGTGCATACTCTATGACCCATCAATACCACTACTGAGCTTGTACCCCAAAGAGCTCAAAGTAAAAAGAAAAAGACCTATATATATTTTTTTTAAATAGTAGCTCTTATTGTGGTGGCAAAGAATTGGAAATTGATGAGATTTTCATTGATTGCAGAATGGCTGAACAAGGTATATAATGTGGTTGTGATAAGATACTATCATGGTACAAGAAATAATAAGGGGATGGTTTCAGAATAGCAAGAAATATATGAAGTGATCCAAAGTGAAATGATAAGAACCAGCAGATCATTGTGCACAATAATAACAGTGTAGTAATGATGATCAAGTGTGAAAGATTTGGCTACTCTGATTAAGACAATGATCTAAGACAGTTACAAAATAATCATGAAAAAATGCTATCCACCTCCAGAGAGAGAAAACTGATGAAATTTTGGTGCAAATTGAAGTATAATTTTCTTGCTTTTTTGTGATATGGCTCTTATGGATATGTGTTGCATGGTTTCACATGCATAATCCGTATCATTTTGCTCACCTTCATCATAAGTGGGGAAAGGTAGGAGGGAGGGAGAGAACTTTGAACTTAAAATTTCAAAATGTTTAAAATAAATAATAAATTTGGGGAAACAAAGAAACTGCAAGCAACAAATAGCTTCTTCTCTGAGTCACCCTAATACTGCCATTCAAAGGTTATTGGGACTAGAGGGAGTTCTAGAGATAGTGTAATTAAACTGCTTCATTTTACAATTGTATTAACTGATGTCAGTAAAGTGGAAGTGACACAAGTAATGAGTAGCAGAGTCAGCACTTGAATGAAGTTTTCAAAACTTAAACCTGATGTTTTCTTCCCCCTCCCATCAGTTCCTTCCCAAATATAATCTCTCTTATATAATGAAGTCCAGTTATACACAAGTCAGCTCATCATGATGCCATTTAGGAGCATACATTTAGTGCTGGAAGGGACTTAGAGATCTAATCCCTTCATTTTGAAGGAACCTAGAGATTCTAACCCCTTCATTTTGAATGCACATGCAGAAACTGTAGCCCAGAGAGGATTGGTGACTTGTTAAAGGTCACATAAGAAGTAGAGTCAATATTTAAACCCAGGTATTCTGACTCTAAATCCAAGATCTGCCCTTTCCCTATTAGTAGATGTTGTTGCCGAAATTTTCAGACCAAGGACCCTACTCCTTAAGAAATTCCTTAGAGATCAGGTGAAGAAATTAGTGACAGTTTTTTGACACCATGATCAACTGGGCTAACCTTAAATATTTACCTATAGATAATGATCTTTTGGTTAAAGCCACCTTTAGTAAAAAAAAAGGGGCTAATATGGAATTGTCACAAGGTTTTAATCCTGAATCTGCCATCTTTGTCATTTGTTTTCAATGACTTGTATAATGACATTCTTATCAAATGGGCAGATGATGTGAAATTGAGAGACAACTGGATAGCAGAATTAAGATTCAAAATTGTCTCAACAAGCTGGCTAGACTTCTAATCCATGATTAGTAAAATTATAAAGAAAAAAATCTATAATTTCACTGGTGTATATGACTTCATATAATTAAATCTATCTATAAATGGCCATTGACAAATGACTGCAACTTCTATTTTGGAGAGTTGCTCAGAGGCACTGAGATGATACCTGATATATCTAGGGCAAAAGTCAGAATATGTCAGAGCTAAGACTTGAACTTAGGTCTTCATGATTCTGAGGCCAGCCCTCTCTTTACTATATCATGTTGTCATTTAACAGATGTAATTACAAAGTCTTTTATTTGGTTTCAAACCATAATTACAAAAGTACAAATTGGAGTGAAAAGGTTAGGTAAGAACTGGTTGTGCTATGTGGGTGCCAAAACATTCACGTTTTCATGCTGCATTAATTAATGTGAGAGCAATTTTAAGACCCTGGGAAGTAACTTCCTAATTTTCTTCTGATGTTGTCAGACCCCACCTACCTAGTGACCACAATTTAAAGACACTGGCCCATTTTAGTTTTTCCTGAAGAGGGTAACCAGAATGATGAGGAGGCATGGAAGCAATGTCATCTGGTGAAAAGTTGAAGAGCTGAGAATGAAGAATAAAAAGCAAAGGGGAAAGTTAATAACTCTTCAATTATTTGAAAGGTCATCATGTGTGAGAAAGATGAGATATTTAACAAAGCTACAAACTGAAGAATTGGGACAATTGGAAAGAAGTTACAGGGAGGAATATTCTGGGGCTCCATATAAGGAAGGACTTTCTAAAAACTAGAACTATTTGAATCAAGGAATGAACTGACCTACAAAGATAGAGAGCACTCTATCAAAGAAGGTATTCAAGCTGAAGCTAGATGAAAATCATTCATGAATGGTTGGAGTAGCAATGATTTTCCACTGGGTGGGTCATTGGACTAGATGACCTTTAAGATCTCTTCCTGCGCAAAGATCCTATGATAGTCTGGAAAATATTTCTTCCTATCACAATTTGTGCCTGACTTTTTAATTAACATTAACAGAGCTAAATATTCATGATAACAATTGTAACTAATTATTACATCATTATTAAGGCAATTTAACTGCAATTTCTATTTGGGTTCTTTAATTCATTTACTCTGTTCCCAGATACTTTTCTTAAAGGACTATTATATTAAATATATCAAGAGGAAAAAAAGTACTGTGGTGAAACTGTTCCATTCCATTACAATTCTCATTTTCTTTTTATTTCCTTACATGAGTTGTGATCATGAGTCTGGGAATGGGGGATTCAATAATGAACTATTTAAGTATTAACTTTTTTTGTTCCCTCCAAAGTCTTTTTCATAAACTTAAAATTACAGAAATATGATCCTGCTGCATAATCACATCTGATGTTTGCTGAAGTCACTCATGGTGGATAAAAACTGAGAGGAATCTTCCTTTTTTTCACCTAGTAGGTGGATCACAGAGATTTTCTTTTACCTCAGAAGATGAAACACACGCTACTGTCATTGGAAGGGGCCTGGGAAGTGTCATTTATTTCAACTTCCCTCAATTCAGGAATCTTTTCTCCAGTACTCTCAACAAATAGTCACCCATCCTCTGTGTTCAAGCAGACCATGTCTATCACTAGAGGTCTTTCAGTCTCTAGTAACAAAAAAACATATTAATTAACTGGACAACACATTATTTTGGGGAGCAGATTTAGTTGTGAGACAGTTTTCATAGCTTGATAGTTTCTCTTTTTTCTTCTCCTTTTTTCAGAACGGGTGATTTGAAACCTAGTGACTTCACATAAAGTTAATCAGTCATCCAGACTTGATCCCCCAGTTTCTCAGGGATATAACCAAGAAGATAATATGTTTTCCCTACACCTCCAGGTTTGCTAGTATCTTTTATCCAATCTAATTTAACGTTGTAGAAAAGGAAATAGGAAGGAAGGAAGTCTGGACAGATGATCAGTGATATAACAAAAAAAATGTGCAGTTGGCTCTTTTTTGTTTCAAACTGGATGTTCCTCCATCTGCATATAACCAATGGTTTTAATATTTCTGATGTTCAGAAATATTGCTGTCCCACATCACCCCAAATAATTGAGAGTTAATTATGGTAAAGCTGTTTGTTTTATAATTGGAAAGTTTTTGCTCAGGAAAAAAATGTATTTGTAGAAGGCATTTATTTCATACTAAATAGAATGTACTATTTTATGTTCAGAAATTCCAGTTTTCTACTGCCACTCAAGTAGAAAAGCCTGTCAGCTAGGTGACAGAGTGCATAGAGTGCTGAAGTTGAGCATCAGAAGACCTGAGTTCATATTTTGCTTCAGATACTTACTAGCTGTGTGACCCTTAAGTTCTTTCAACCACAATTGACTCATATGTACAATGAGGGATAATAATAACGCCTAGCTTGCAAAGTTCTTTAGATAGTCAAATAGAATATATGTAAATCCCTTTGAAATCCTTAAAGTATTATATAAATGTTTCCTAAACTCTAACTGTATCTAAAGATAGACTTCCAAGGGGTGCATAACCATCAAATCATTTAATATCCCACTACTTTACCTGGATCAACCCAATTATCTGGAGCTATAGACTGTTGTTCTCAAGGTTTTATACCCCACCCCACCCCACCAAGAAAAAGGAAGAGAAGACAAGAACCAGGAGTAGAGAAGCTTCTTTCAATCTCTAGACATTTGCTGTTTTTAAATGGTTTTCTTTTCAAGAAAAAGCAAAACTTTTGCTGACATATGTAACACTTTCAGATACACAGCTTGGTAGCAAAACAATAGAATTCTGGAGCTGGGATAAGTAAGAGTCAGAAAAACTCAGTTCAAATTCTGTCTCAGACCTTGCTGGGCAAGTCACTTAACCTGTCTACTTCAGTTTTCTCTGCTATAAATTGTGAGTAATAATATTTCCAATCCCCTTGGGTCTTTGATAATTATTGAGGACTTTTTTTTAAATGTTAAAGTTTTGTATAAATCCTAGATATATAGTAAAGATAAAAATAGTTCTGATTTCAGAGAAGTGATTATTCTCTTTAAGATCACTTTAATCAGAAGCACTCATTATTTTACTCTATGTCAGGGGTCCCCCAACATTTTTAGGCAGAATCTAATCATCTGCCCTTTACCCACAAAACCCAGAGGCAATGGGGGAAAGTTTAGGGTTGGTTAGTCATTTGAGTACAGGTTGGCATGAGGGGCTGTTATGTAAGAGCTATGGGGAACTTAACCTTTCGTTATAGCCCCTTCACACTATAAAGGGGCTATACTACTTGTAGAGTAGAAAGATGGACATTATATATAGTTGCCTGGTTGCTATTCCTTACTTGATAACATTAATGTTGATTGACAAGCTAGAGATCTATGATATAAGTACAGGAATGAATATTAGCAGATTATGCATTATTAAATTCCCAAAGCTAAGGTGTAAATGTGTTTCAATGCGTGGTAGTAGCGTCACCGCCTTTGGGAAACACTTCTATTTTAGAGTTTCCTGATAAAATGTAGTGCTACACTGAATACCATCTTACCAAGTAGCTAAGTTAGTAGATGGAGAAGAAAAAGGAATTGAACAAGTTTTGGACATGTTGAGTTTAAGATGTCTAAAAGACATCCAGTTGGAGATGTGTACTGGACAGTTGGAGATAATGTGAGACTGGAAATTAAGATGCCTCTGGTGAGGGCTGGACACTTAGATTTCAGAGTAATTTCTAGAGATGAAGACCAAAACCATAAGAACTGATGAAATCACCAAGTGAAATAGTATGGATAGAGAACAGAATTTTTCTCAGGTCAGCACCTTGTGTATGACTAGTGAGCATGGTGTGGATGAAAATCCAGCAAGAGAGACAAAGGAGTGGTCAGATACATATGAGGAGAGCCAGGAGAGAGCAGTGCCTTGAAAACCTAAGGAGAACAATAGGTACAAATATGGACACATGGGGAAAAGGAAAAATGTTTAAAATGGTTATGAAAGCAAATAGCATCATTAAAAAATGAAATTACCTGTGTGTAGTTTGACAAGAAATGAGTAGTTATGAATGTAATAGTCATTTCAGAATAAGATGATTGTGTGTGATTATATCATTGAATGGTTAGTACAATAGTCTAAATAAATCCCAAATTAGAACAGAAAATAAGGATAAGAATACAATGTCACATGTGGTTATAGTGACTCCAACCTATGCCATTTAAAAAAAAAAAAAACTCACAGCAGGAAAGACACAGAGAGATAGGGAGGAGGAAAGACACACACACACACACACACACACACACACACACACACACAGACTGAAAGAGCCCAGAAATCACCTCATCCAGCAAAGATTTAATCTTATTGCCAAATAGAGAGATGTAAGTATCCAAGGGCAGCAGATATTTGGAGTATAAGCTCATACACATAATATTGTGGAGGACAATGACTGAATTCTTCTTATACAAAACATTGTGGAGAAGAATGACAGAATTCTCCAAGAACTATCACTTCATAAGATAACAACAGTCAGCAAGAGAGGAAAATGGGCACGCCTTTAGAGAATATGGTGTGAGAGCCAGTTAAGCTAGGTCATTAGTAGAGCATTTGCAGATGAAAGAACACAAAGTCAATCAAAGACTCTGTGAAAAGAAACTTATCTGCTGGTATTTTTATATCAATTTAGTAAAAGCAATACAACAAGGAAATTGTCACTTGTGTACCATCACTGAAATGGTCAGTGTACAATATGGAGAAAAATCAATGGCCCCTAAGAAAATTAAGACTTAAATTAACTTCAGCAAGTAGTTAAATGCTGAAGAAATTCATGCATGAAATAACACAATAAAAATAAAACAGTAAAGATATTTTAAAGAGAAGAAGGTTTCCAAAGGGTGGAAAAGGTTATAGACTCTGCCTTTCATTCTACAATAATCACAGAAGACACAAGCAAAGATTGAAAGATATATCTGCTTTCTCACCTTTATGAAATTCCCATGAGAATGGTCTATGCATTCATTGAGGGTGCCCTTGATAAGAACAAAAGAAAGAGACTTTTGCAGATGATTTTTATGTGCTTAAGACTTTGTATAATCACATGACTGATTTAGCATATATATGATATAAAATACCACCTTACCTAAGTATTTTTATTGTTTTTAAGATAATGTTTTAAAACAAATGATCAGTAAAGCAATAAACTGTCCTGAAAGCTTGCCTCAAAAGGTACATCTGAAAAATAACAAAACCTAGAATACTAAGAATCCTAAGCCACATAAGTATTTTTATATTTTATATAATATAATATATATATATTATATATATTATATTCCTATAAAGAGGATTTCAATAAGATCACAGATATAGGTACAAGAGACTTTTTAGTTCATTTAGTCCAACTCTTTCATGTTAGAGATGAGAATACTTAGGCCAAAGAGGTACAATGAATTACCCAAAGTCAGGATAACATGTTAGGATCACTGACTGTAACTCCATTTTTTCCACCTCCCAATATAGAAATTACAACTAGGTAAATTGTGTTATTTCTGCAGGTTTTCCCTTTCAAATTCTAGGAAAGGAATACAGTTTTCTGTGATCTTGTTCTTATATATATGTCCATTTATTTGAGAAGAGTACAAATACTGTCATCTTATCTCCTGCTTTATATACTGTGATACCGCTTTCATTAGGATAATCTGAATATCTGAGTGAAATAAAGATGGAAATCAATCAATTGCCCAGGCTCCATTAAACATATTGTGCTTCTAACAATGGGTATATTAACATATACACACATAGACACACACACACGTGGGTGTATGCACACACATTTGTGTGTATATATATATATCTACATACGTGCATACATACATGTATATGTGTGTGGATAGATAGATATAAATATATAAAGCCCTTCCTTCAAGGAGGTTATACTCTAAGGGGGGAGACAACATGAACCTCCATAAATTTATATAAGATAAATAGAGACGAGAAGGGAAGGGAACTTAAGAAGGCAAGGCACTATAACCTGGGCGACAAGGGAAGGGCTCTTACAGAGTGCTGTCTTGGAGCCTAATCTTGAAGAAAACCTAAGTTCAAAAAGGTGATGGTGCTCCTATTTCACTGCTATTCTATGTTGTGGATTTACTTTTCAGGTCTGAATTTTCTGTGAGCTAGTGGGTAATGAAATGGAATCATTTATAGCAGCAGTATAAAGGCATTGTGATTATATTTGGAAAGAAATAATTTGCAGAACACCGTATTAAAGACTACTATATCAACCATTAGAATTTACATTGAGAGTATAATTTGAATGACATTAAATGCAATGAATGTTTATACCAGCTCAAAGGAAAAACTATGCCACCAGAAAGCCAAAATGTGATTTTTAGAATAGTTTCTATTCATTCTTTCAATTATCTTAAAACATTTCTCACACATGTTCTTTTTTTTTAATGGACATGATCCTGGTATAATGATTAGAGGGCCAAATGTGAAGTCAAAGAAGGCCTGAGTTCAGGGCTTGTCTTTGACACATGCTTGTTGTGTGAATGTGGGCAAGACACTTAAAATGTCAGTGCCCCAGGAAACTCTATAGAGTTAAAAAATGATGAATACTTGCCTCATCTGAATTTCTCTAGTTTCTACATTGACTTCCCCAGTGATGTGAAATATCAGGAACAAAATAACATCAAAAAACTAATTTAAAAAAAACACACAACACAATGACAATAATAATACTTTAAAATACTATTTTGTCATAGGGGAACTCTCCCTCTCTCTCTCTCTATATATATACACATACACACATATATATATATACATATATGTAGATAGATATAGATATAAATATATAGATTTAGGTAGATAGTTAAATAGATATATATATATAGAGAGAGAGAGATAGAAATGTACATAGATATAGAGAGATGTATATAGATATTTATATCGGTATAAATAGATATAGATGATAGGTATAGATGATATAGGTAGATGATACAGATATATAGATACAGATACTAAAAATTTCCTTCTTTGTCCCTTTCCCTTTCTCCCTTTTAAATGCCTAGTTGAACTGATCCATTGGGCATGATTTCCCTTCTGGGGAGGATTCACTACAGTGGTACCTGTTCAAGGTACCACTAAATGTTCAAGGTCAGAGAGGAATGGCTGATTGGCTGATGTTAATATACATTAATCTGACTTCACTGAACAAGATAAATTGGGCAGACACTAAAGTACTGAAGGGGAGGGGTATTGCATGAAAGATTCAGGAAAGACTTTGGAAGACATAAATGGGATTCATGGATATGGAGGCTTCCATATTCCGAATTAGCTTGGAAAACTGGCTCTCTGCCAGTATGCAGAAGGCCAGTGTGACTAACACCGTTCCTGCCTCAGCTTTGCTTCCCCATCGCCCATGTTTTAGTTCCATCTCTTGTCACTGATCTGAGTGGATCCTAGCCTGCTGTTCTGCTTTTAGGCCCACAAATAAACCCAATCCCCTATTTCAGACCAGTGTCTCCAAGAATCAAAGATCTTTGAAACAAGAATTATCCCTTATTTGTCAAGGTATCCTATTTGATGGGTGCTTAAAATATTTAATTAAATTTCTCTCTCCCACCTTTCTTGCCCCTTGCTCCAAACCTGAATCAGCCTGTATCCTTTAATACTCCTCCCTCCAATGTCAATGAAAACCAATAATGTAAGTCACTTCTACACCTGACACTCTTTCCCACTGTTCTTTGGCTATTTCTAGTTACAGTTGCTTAGTATGCTTGATGCAGATGATGAGAGAGGCAGAGACAAGGGAAAATGTAAGAAAGCAGAAGCAGAGCTCCTGAGCAATCTAATAAATCTAGTTCATCATGGCTGGAGATGAATACATGAATAAGCACAAGCAATGCAAGATAGAGAGGAATTTGTCATAACTAACACTAAAAATGTTAACTTGCATGTTTGGGGTTTTTAATAGATAAATGAAGCCAGACCTAAATATAAGCAACTACTCATGCTTCATTTGATACTGTTCCAGTGACCCTTTTCAATGCTTTCTAAATTTTAGAGACCTTTTGACCTCACATTTCAAAAACAGTACATTAGTATGTTAAACTCATCCCCAAATGACTCTACTACATATGCTCATATATTCATAAACCTCAGGAAATATAGTAACTTACATTTATATAACGTTTACAGCTTTCTTAAAAGTGCTTTCACATATAACTCATTGAAGCAGCATGGTGGAGGAAATTACAAACATTATATAAAAAAAAAACTAGCAATAAATTCTGGCTTTGCCACTTAACTATATGTATGACCTTGGGTAGGTCACATAAACTCTCTAAAAATGAAAAGGTTAAACTAGATCAATGGTATCAAACTCAAATAGAAATGAGGGCCCCTAAACCATACATAAGGGTCCATGATTGAATGCATATTGACTTAGAAAACCATATATTAATATTATCTACATTTGATTACATTTTAATTTATTTGTTCAATATTTCCCAATTATATCTTAATCCAGTTCTGGCTACTTTGGGGAAAGTTGTTGCTCACAAGCTATTTATTTGATCCCTTTGGATTAGATAACTTATAAGCTCCCTTATGTCTCTAAATATATGATCCTATTATTTGTTCTTCCAAACCATCCTTGGGAGGTAGGAAATAGCAGATATTATCTCCAACTTACGCATAAAAAAATCTGACATGCTTAACAATTAACTGATTTGCCTACGATCACATGACTTGTAAGTTTCAGATCTCTGCCTAGAACTTAAGTCTTATGATTCTCACTCACTTGCTTTTTCTTCCACAATTAACACACTCTCAGACTATTATTTTGCACAATGCCCATCCAGCTAATCAGATGGGCCAAATGTCACTTTCTGATTTGTTCTAACTCAAGTAGAAATGGCCTATGACCTAGTGATTAAATCTTAATCAGAAGATAATCTAGTCCATGGCTTCTGTCCAAGTCTTTATTTTGTAATCAACAAAACTGATACCAGGAGTGATTTGACCAAAGTCACATCAGTGATTAAGAAATATTTTTTGAAATGAGTTGAATAACAGAGCTGAAACTACAACCAGAGTAGTTTGCTCCTCCCAATTCTACAAAGAAATAGAATTATCCACATTTTGCTTATAGAAAATTGATACCAGAGAGGTTAAGAACAATGTCTTTTATGTGGTTAGTAAGAAAGTAACACTGGACTGAAACTTGCTTCTTCTATGAGTCTATTTACTTCACTATGCTATTACTTGCATATTTTAATAGTACCTCATTTTTCTTTAATTCTTAGAAAGATCTGGGATCTCATAGATATGGTTCCTCCATTCAGTGTTGCAGATAGCAGCTCATTTATATTTATTCATCATTTACCACTCTTGTGCAAATTCTTCTATAATCTTGCCACAAGGAGTCCATCCAAAGTGATGGAAAGTTTCTTCTCTTTTCCTTAATATTGTGAGATTACTGTTGATCACTTTAACTCTGAATCTATCATCCCTCACCCTTATCACTTGACTGGGCCATCTTCTCTTTCTATCATACATTTCTGTGATGACAACTTTTACTCTAGTTTTTTGAAGTTCTTCATAGTTTTGCTTTACAGCCTACTCAAAGCTATCATATGCCATTCTGTTGTCACGTGTGTGAAATTTATTTTCAATTCTCTGAGGACTCTTGTATTCCATTATAAAATATGTTTAGACATATCAATCCCTGGAATATCCCAGAGTTACTTGGAAGGAAGGAGACATCATCACCACAAGCATCCTTCCCTCATTGCCTACCTTCCTCATCTCTCCACTCTTAGCCTAGCAAGTCCCAGAACCCATAACAGACAGATAGGTTAGAATAGTGATGATCACTTGGGATCCTTACCTCCTTGCTTTTTCTTCTTTTCTAGCCTACATTATCCTGGGAGTGATGTAGGATGGCAGGGCAGGAAAAATGTCATCTTTAGGGATACTCTTAAAGTCTTACTTCCTTTTGCCTGGCTGGTTGATTGCTCACATGGTTGGAATGAGATGAAAGTCAATAATTTCATTCTTTCTGATGAAATGGAGGACTACCAGGTTTTAACACCTGCACTGAAGCTGAATTTTGAACTTCTTTTATATGTTTTCTCCTTGAAATAAGGTACTGTCTAGCTGATTTTGAGATGAAGAAGCTGAGGCTCAGATAGTTTAAGTAACTTGTCCATTTTTAAATAGCTAATTTTGGAGTTTTGTCAGTGGTGTGATTTGAACCCAGATCCTCTTAACTCCATGTCCTGCAATAGCCATGTAAATGGTATACCACATTATCTTTTGATATGAACAGCAAAGCTTCCATACTTTAAAAGCCAGTTAAATAACAAAATGGTTCTGAGTAGATGTTATTTTTTTTACCTCTAGCATAAGCAATATACTTTCAAATATAACAAGTGCCTATAATCCAAACATTTATTCTTGTCAAGATATTCCATTTTTTCATGGTTGGAAATTTAAGTCATTGGATGCAACCCAAAAGTATAACCTTATTTATTCGCTAATCAGGTTCACTCAGCTAAATTGTATTCTTTCAAGTTTTCATGGAAAAAAAAATGCCTTCAAATCTTTAATCATTTAATTCCTTCTTTCCCCCTTCAACATTCCTTTGATGCCCACCCATAGTCAGCTGTTAATATTTATTAGATTAAATCTGATGAACAGTATTTTTCCCTACAGGGATCTTCTTTTCATAGAAAAATACCTGAAAGTTTTATCTCCCTTGGCCAAGGTTTCAGAACTTCAGTGATATTCCAGTTTTGTTCCATGCATTTGCTCTAACAACTCAGATCCAAAGATAAAAAAGGAAGGCTAATTATAATAACATGTTCAGATTCTGAGTTATATAACCGTAGAAGCCAAGGTTACTAATGAGTGATTATTGGAGTTTCTCATTTCTCCCAGTTTTCCTCCTAAAATATACTAAGTAGATGGAGCCAGAGTGATCAACAGGAATGTCTGAGCATTTGAGGCAGATCACATTATTTGTAGTGGGGAAGATGGAAACAGATATTTATTATTAATAATAGTTTCCATTAATACTTCACATTCATGTAGCACTTTCGGTTACAGCATGTTTTACACATGTGATTTGATTCTCATAATCCTCTTTGGTAGTTAGTGCAGCGTTTCCTATAGTATTCACATTTTACAGAAGAGGAAACTGAGGCTTGGAGAGGTTTCATGAATGTTTGCTATAATTCAAGATCAGAAGGAGAAGATGACATATTACTACAACATGCTTCTGAGAAACATAACCACAAAAATGATTGCTGTCTTGGAGGTATTAAGTGGAGGAAACTGGACCTAAATAGGGTTCTTCTGCCTTTGAGCTTACTGCCCTTTCCACTACCCAGAAGCAGAAAGCATGGTATTAGTAGTATTTGAGAGGTAACCAGTTATAGCAGAAAGAATAAACATTAGACTTTTAGCCAAGAAATTCTGGATTGGAATTCTGACTTTGAGACTAACTGACTATGGACAAACCAATTTATTTCTCTGAGCCTCAGTTTCCTCATCTGTGAAGTAATAACAACAACAACAACAACAACAACAACATCTACAGGACCTACCTCATAGGTCATCAGGAGGGAGGAGAATATATGTAAATGCTTTGCATACTTTGAAGGTCAAATGAGTTAATATTTGTAAAATGATTTATGAACCTCAACATGCTATATAAATGTCAGATATTATTATTAGATGGAAAGGGAAATATCAACATGCATAAGATATTATAGCTGCCTTCAAGAAACATATATTCTAGTAAAGAAGACAGGAATGTATATAGATAAAATATTGATCACACTTTCTTTTTTTATTAATTTATTTTGATTTATCAATAATCACTTCCATATGCTTTTGAGTTTAAAATTTTTCTCCCCCTTCCTCCCCACCACCCTCCCCAAGATGGTGCATAATCTGATACAGGCTAAACATTTACATTCATATTAAACATATTTTCACATTAGTGATGTTGTAAGTAGAAATTAAAACAAATAGGAGGAACCATCAGAAATAGGAAACAAAACTGAACAGAAGAGAAAAAAATTAACAATTCGGCTTCCATAGTTCTTTCTTTGGGCGTGGATAACATTTTCCATCACAAGGCCTCTGGAGATGTCTTAGATTCTTGTATTGCCAGGAAGGGTTAAGTTTATCAATATTAGTCATCATGCAACGTGGCTGTTATTGTGTACAACGTTTTCTTGGTTCTGCTTACTTCACTCAGCATCAGACCATACAGGTCTTTCCAGGTTTTTCTGTAGTCAGCCTATTCATCATTTCTTATAGCACAATAGTATTCTATCACATTCATATATCACAACTTGCTCAGCCATTTCCTAGGTGGAAAATACCTGAAATCAAAGAGATATGTATTTATTTCATTTGAGACTAAAATCAGTGCCATTCCCCCAAAGTTTCACAATAAATCTCATGGGTCACTTTACTTCTTAGAATGTGGATTCATTTAACTTAGTCTGAGAACAGTTTATGAAACAAAACAAAAAAAATTGCTCTTAAAGCCAAATACTACTTTACATAGAATAAAATTTTGTGAAGATACCAAGTTAAAATTCTGCTCAGAGCACAGATCTGAATGTTGGAGGATAGGCAAAAATCACCCCACTGTTGAAAAAGTAAATGTAGTCAACATTTTTTGCTTACAGAATAGGTCTATCATAACATGTGTAGCAAAGTGAAATTACAAGTATCTAACTCATTTCTGATTTGGCATATTATCACTTCCAATGTTCCACTGTACTCTATAAAAGTCCTTCTCTGATCTCGGGCCTGGAGGTAATCTTGTATTCTCAAATGCTATGCCAGTGGAGCACATAATGTGGGATGTTAAGCTGAGAAAGAAATTCTTTGAATATGGATTTTGAGTGATAGGTTGCACATCTGTCATCTGATGATCAGTGGCAATGATTGGAATCATTGTGCTGATAGTTTCCTCCCAGTCCCTAGCAATGATGAGGACAAAATCTATCAAGGTGTAGAGGGGTCAACATCTTGACTGGTAGGTGCAGCTGCATGGATGAAATACTAGAACCTTGCAATATAGTGTGTAATTATACTTTATAAAAACACAGATATGGTCATGTTATTCTACTAGTCAATAACCTTGAATAGCTCCCAATTACTTCTAGAATCAAATATAATCTATTTTGCAATTTGATGTTTCAGAACCTGACTCCCATCTACATTTCAAGTTATTACCCAATTCATACACTCCATGGCTAAATCAAACTGACCTTTTGTAAGAAAGATAGTATGGTATAGTGGAAAGAGCATCAATTTGGAGTCATAAGGAGCTGGGCTCAAATTTCTTCTGTTTACTACTTTTGTTACTTTAGTCAATTCACCTCCTTTCTCTCAGTCTCAGTTTCCTCATCTGTAAAATGATAAGGTTGTTCTAGATGATGTTTAAAATCTCTCTATGATCTAGGTACATGTTCCTCTGTTTCTCATATGGAGCAATATACCTCCTGTCTTTGTGCCTTCCCACTTGCTCTTCCCCAAACCTAGAATGGACTAGTCTCTCACTTAAAGTCTCTTAGAATCCTTGTTTTCCTTCAAGACTCAACTCCAGCACAACTTTCATATGAATGGTTTCCTGATTCCCCCAACATCTAGTGCTCCCCTAAATTACTTTGCATCTATTTAGTATGTAGCTTATATTTACTTATATAATTATTTATTGACTCTTAATAGAATATAAGATCCTTAGCCCAGGAATCTTTTTTTTTTTATCCCCAGTGCCTGGCATAATGGCTGGCACATAATCCGTGCTTAATAAATGCTTGATTTAGTGATAGCGCAAGAGATAAAATGTAATGGATTCACTTGGAAAAAATTAGCACAATTTACAAAGATGTGGAATTTTTAATCTTATTCTCACATCAAAATAGCTTATTCATAGCTCTTTCCTTACTGCTCTCTTCTCTTTTCAATTTCTGTCTTCTACTCTGAGGAACCTTACTAATTGCAAGGTAACTTGCAGTAGAGATAGGCGAGCCCATGAAGAGTGATGAAATAGTGATCAATCCCAAAACAAGATGAGCCTTGGAGGTGGCAGATTTTTCAAAGGAGAGTAGATTTATGGGATAGAGTTCCTTGGGTGGGTGGGGGGAGAACTTTAATAATAGATTTGGAGCTAGAAAGGTCCTTAGAGATCAATAATCTTTGTAAAATCTCTGTAAAAGCCCCTCATCATTCAAGAAAGGAAATGAGTTTCCAAGAAGTGGTGATATCTAAAGGTAGCCATATTGGCCCACAAAAAGGGAGATGAACAACAGTGACTGCTGGAAAGTACACTGGAATTATAAGCCATGAGATATAAACAGGGCTAAGAAAAGAAAACATGAACGCTGCCAAGTGAATGGAAAAATTTAAGGTGGGTTATAGATTTAGAGATAGAAGGCACTTTGAAGGCAATATAGGAGTTTAAAACTTTGGCAGTAGAAACAAGTCAAAACACAAAAAATAGATTTAGATACATAAATTCATAAAATGCATAAATAATAGCTTGAATTATATAATGCCATGAAGTTTGCAAAACTCTTTTCAATTATTATATTATTAAATCCTCACAAAAACCCCTGTGGGATAGGTGCCATTAATACCTCTCAATTTAAAGATGAGGACACTGGGCCTTAGATCAAGTGACTTGTTATGGAACACACAGTAAGTATTTGAGGAAAGATTTGAATTCAGATCTTTCTGACTCCAGGAATAACATTCTGTCCATTGTACCACCTAGCACTCTTTCCCCAGTGCCACATTGCATTGAGATGAATATAACCAGTATAGTTCAGGCATAATGGATCATGCTGGACCCAAATCTGCTACTATCCAGCTATAGGACCTGCGGAAAGTTACTTGGGCTTTCTACCCTTGGGAGTGACTTGGGACTGTAGGAAAAAAAAAAAAAAAACAGTGGGGAAAGACAACAAGAAACAAGGGCTGAGGACAGTGAGGCAATGTAGAAGAACTTACCCTTTCACAGGACAACACCAGATATCCACTCAGGCTGCTACAGAATTGTAGGGGGAGCTATCATAGATTAACAGAAAGAACTAGATTTGGCTTCATGCATAGAGTAAAGTATGTAGATTCTGTCTATTCCTGACTGTAATACTCCAAGAATCTAGATTTGGGATGACAAACTATTGCTAGTGGGCCAAATTATGCCTTCTGTCTATTTTCCTATGGTCCAAGAGCTAAGAATGCATTTTACATTTTTAAACTCCATTTTCCAAGGTGAAAAACATTCTCAGCTTGTGGTCCTTGCAAAAGCAGTCCCCACAGGTCTTAGTTTTTTGAACCCTGATCTAAATAAACAATTAGAAGGGTGATTGGAGGATGCCTGGTTGTTTTCAAGGCTTCTATTTTGTTTTTATTGTATTTTATCTTTCAATAGAAAGTTCCTTTTTTAACTTTTTAACTTTTTATTTGTAGAAGGTGGTGTCAGCATACTGGATGATCTCAGGTAGTCATTTTCTCAGATTTTTCTGAATAGTGACTTGAGATTGAAGGGATATCTATAAGAATTTCCTGTCATATGGTCTAGAAAAGTTTCTTCTCTTAAAACATATTGAATCCATCCTCAAAACTTAACTTGGTTCAGGGACTATTGTCCTTACTCCTTTGCTACTTGAATAAAAACTGCTCAGACACTCTAATTCCCTGAGGTGCCTGACTGGTGAACCACCAAAGGCAACACAGAAGCAGGGGAGATACTCTTAGTTGAATCAGCCTGCTGTCTTCCCTGAATATCCCTGTTGTATTTCCTTCACCAGCTATAGATCAATAAATTTCCTTTTGTTAACTTGTAAATATCAGACCTAAACTATCAAGAAACTGACTTGAATCAGGCACAACCTAGAACAGGATTATAAATCAGAAAAGTAAGAACAATTATTCTTCTTCCCATTCCAACCAAAGAAATATATGCCCTTTGTTTTGTGAGAATATCTGCCACAAGGGTTATACAGTTAAAACAATTGAGTTTACTAATTAAATCCAAGGACCAAATTGCATTATAAACCAGATTTCAAAAATTCCTTGACATTATGATTCTTTTGAATTGTTTACAGATTCATATAAATGATTAAAACCTAGATTGTGAAGCACAAATATATTAATCTCAGATATAAATAATAGTAAGAATAAATGGTAAGAATTCAGGTGTCCAAAGGTGAAGGGACCACAAGACTTCCCTACTTATCCCTCCTCCACCCCATTCTGTACGTAAATTTATTTTCTTCCATTGAACAGTGGTTCATTCATAGTTAAACTATCACTTTAATCAATGTTTGTTATAGCTGAAATGCCATTTCTTCCTAAAAGAATCTTACTTTTATTACATTTATTGCTGAAGGATTTAGAGATTTTATTTAAAATTGCAAAAGTGTGTAGTAGCATATTCATGAGGATTTACTCCTTTTTTTCTGGGAAGAGAGAAAAAAATACCATACTTTGAATATGTATTTGTCAGTGCAAGTTAATTTGTATCCTTGTTATGTTGAATATTGTTGGATTTCTCCTGAAGAAGCCAACTCTCTCTTCTGTAGTATTAATGTCATGAACAATTATTTGTCTTCAGAAATTTGAGGAAGTTTAAGAATTTCTTGGAAAGAAAAATATGTGTGAGTATGTTTAATAAGTTTTTTTTTAAACACATGTGACCATTTGGACTGAATCAATTCTTTAGTATGATGGCCATGAAAAAAAAAATTGATCCAGTCAGTCCCTTACATCTGTAATGTAATCAAATCCATGGTATCTTTCAAACCACAGGTAAGTGTCACTTCCTATTTAAAGCCTTTCTGCTTAGATGTTAGTGCTCTCACATTCTTGAAATTACTTTGTATAGACTTCACATTAATTGATGGAGAATAATAATAATAAATAATAAATCAAGGATTGATTTGTAATATTTTTTGATTTCCAAGGTATAAATCCTCACCTTCAAAATTTAACATTAGCTTTTGTGAACTAGTTGGAGCTGATTCTAGCATACCCTTACATGTTTCTCTCCCTTCAACTCTTCAGCAGAATGTAATTTCCTTGAAAATAGAGACTTTGTGTCCCAAGGGACTCACCCAATTCCTTACACAAAGTAAGCATTTAGTTAATATTTACTGAATTGAAATGAATGTCCTGGGAGTTTGGGACCTGACTTTTAGTTCTAGAAATGTTATTTCTCAACTAGAGGGGAATATGGTAAAACAAAATGTGTAAACTTCAACCATTAAATGACAATTGTTGATTAAATAAATTGGTATGGTAATTAGCAAATGACTATTCTATGTCTAAATTCTTTGCATAATAACTGGTTTGTGTATATTTTAACTAATTACACAGATACTGAGTTTTTCTTACTTATCTTGAATCATCCTTATTAAACCTTCTTTTAGGAAATTAAGTATTATTTATTCACTAACCAAGTACCTTGAAAACACTAGATTAATGCCAAAAAACAAAGTTTAAATTCAGAGTGAATTTCAACAAAGTGAGAAACAAAGAGCCCCATAACAAAAGATTTTCAAGCAAGAAACAATAATTTGAATATCCCTTATTAATACCTCTGACTTATGTATCATCTTCTTTCCAAAGAATGCTTAGCAGTTTACATAATTATAATGAAAGTTGTCCCGAATATTTTATAAAGAACTAAGCAAAAAGGAAGACACTCAGAGCATGAAAATGTTAGCAAGGGAGCATGGTTCAGGGAATTAAGCAATAACTTAAGAACTAAAATGCTGAATACTCTAATTGTAGTTTTTCACCAGTATTTCCTATTTGTCTTGGGTAAGTTATTTTTCCTCACTGTCAAGGTCACAGAAACAATACTCAATTCAGATAAAATAACAACAGCAATAAAACCCCAAAATAACTTGTTGAATTCAAATGACTATAACCAAATAAGTGGCATACCTGTAGCCCAAACATAGCTTATTCTGGACACACTTTACCATACTCCTCTGTAGCTCAGAGTATTCTCTGGACAATCTAAATATTAGAGGATTTTTGCTCCGGATCAAAGAATCATAATTAGTGAGCTGGGAGGTTCCTGAAGGCAATCTAGTCTAATCAATTAATCATTCAATTGATAATCAAGGGCCATCTCCAGTCCTCCTGATCTGTCTGTAGATACCATAGATATACATGTAGTTGTATACATAGATATAGATAGCTGATAGATATGTATGTAGATATATAGAAAATAATTTGAAGACAAGGTTCTAGTACCTGAAAGATCAGAAGAAAAAAGATTCATGTAGAAGTTAGTGTGTGAATTGAACCTAGAAAAAATCTTTAGATTCTAAGAGATAGAACTGGGGAGGAAGTGCATTCCACACATGGAGTATAAGATTTCTCTGTATAATATAACCATACAAACAGTCAGCCAGTCTTTGTGTATACCTAGTGAGGGAGAAGCCACTACTTGGTGGAAAGGAGGGTGATACACTGGGAAGGACACTTATTTGACTTGGAGTTAGATGAAGGAGGTTTGATTTCCACTTCTGTTCATCACTACCTGTTTGAACTTGAGTATTTCATTCAACATTCCTGGGCTTCAATTTCTTTTTCTGTAAAGTGAGTGTGGTAGATTTAGTGGTCAATTTGGTCCTTTCCAACTTACATCTGTGATTCTATGATTTTATGAGGCAGCCAATCCATTTTTGTATAGCTCTAATTATTATGAAGGGTTCCCCTCCCATCCCTGTATATCAAGATAATATCTGTCTCTCTACATCTTTCATCTGTTACTCCTGAATCTGTTTCCTGTGACTGGGAAAACTAAGTTAAATGTCTCTTCCACATAAAAGGCCCCTCTATTTTTGAAAATATCTAACACTTTTCCTTTTGCTATTCTCTCTGTCTTTTTTTTTTAAGGCAATTGGGGTTAAGTGCCTTGCCCAGGGTCGCATAGCTGGTAAGTGTCAAGGGTTTGGTCTGAGGCTGGAATTTGAACTCAGGTCTTCCTGACTTCAGGGCTGGTGCTCTATCCCCTGTGCCACCTAGCTGCCCCCTTTTGCTAGTGTTATGGAAGTTAAACATTCTTTAATCAACATTCATATGACATGAATCTCAAGGTCCATCATAGTAATTTTGTTTTGGATACCTTCTAGCTCATCATTATCCTTCCTAAAAGAGCCCAAACTGAAAGGAAAAAAAAACATACTCCAGCTTTGATATAACCAGAAATGAATATGTAAAGAATATCAAGATTCCTTTTTCTTGACATGACTATGTTTCTCAAGGTAGATTATTAGCATTAGAAGAGTTGGCTGCCACATCACACTTTTTAATCATTTACAGCATGGTCTCCATTCTTCCAGTTTTTTTATGGATGAAATTCTATGTAACCATGCCTCATCATTTCCTGATGGTGTTTTTAACCTTTGTTAAAAACTTCAAACAGTTGAAAATACTTTGAAGTGATTGACATTTTTAGATTTTATAGCAGTAGCAATGGTGACTGCAACAGACAATGTGTAGTAAATTAAGTCAAGAAGACCAGTATTCACAGTCTTTGGACACTCATTGTAATAGCTAAGTGATGCTAGGCAAATACAAGTCTATGAGACTTGGGAAATTCTCTAGGTTATTTCATATAAATGTCAATTGAAAAAACTAGGTATATTAAGATTGAAGAAGGGAAGACTCAAGAAGGAAATGAAATGATAATTGCCTTCAAGAATTTGGAAGACAGATTAACTTTTTTCTGTTTTGCAAAACTGAAAAGAGGAAAATTTAGGCCTAATGTGTGTGGTGGCAGGAATTCTTAACAATGAGACCTATTTAAAGGTATAGTATACTGCTTTTAAATGTGGCAAGGTCACCCTTCTTGGGTATCTTTTTATGATCAGATTTTTCTTTTTTGCTCACTCATTTTCCCACCCTATTTCTTGACTTTGAACTTTATGTTAAAGTTGGGCTCTGTTCCCAGTGTAGGGTAGGAAGGGTCACCAACCCAAGCTTCAGATTTTTGTTTGTTTGTTTGGTTGGTTGGTTGGGTTTTTTTGCCCTCCTATTTTCAGTGCTAGTTCTGGAAGTTTTGCAGTTTTCAGTGCTTTCAAGGTGGTGTGATCTGGGGAGTAGTGTGGTCACTGCTTTCCTGGCCTTCACTCTAGTCCTTATCTAATAAGGGCCATTGACAATTTGGGATTGCAATCAATACTATTCCTTGGGGGTCTTGCTCACTTTTGACTGGAAGCAATACTACTCTTTGCTCCTGCTCCCTTGGGACAGGGAGTGATACTGGTCCTCATGGCTCAAACTCTCTTGGGACAAGAAGCAATATTACTCTTACTGTTCCTGATCACTTGTGACTGAAAGTGCTCTTCACTCTTACACTGGGACCCAGAATGAGCAATGGAATTGCCAAATATCCTCTGGTCCTACATCCAATACTAGCACAAAGGTCCCTAAAATCCATTTCTGACCCATTGCCAGATCCTCTTACGGTCTCTGGCTTGAGAACTGTTGCTTCATCTGTTGATACCACCAACTTCCAATAATGGTATTACATCCATGTGTGTTTCCAGCCAGCCTCTGCCGCTCTGTCACTAATCTCTCCTTTCACCCTCCTAAGTTGGCTTGGGATGAAAGAATGTCTCACACTGATCTTTTATTGGTTCTTCCACTCTAGAATTTGATTTGAAGTTTAATTAAGGTAGAAATTACAGTGCTTGGCAGCTGATGGAACATGGTGGATGAAAAAGATTGAGGTGTCCAGGCTGACACTGAGGTTGGCAACCTAAGTGGTTGGGAAATTTTGGCAACTGTGAAAGTGATAAGGAAATTAAGAAAAGAGGAATGTTTTGGAGGAAAATAAAAAGTTCAGTTTTGGATATGTTGAGATTAAATTTACTCTGTTTGGCCCCACAGGGCCAAACTAATATATAGGATGGAAATTCTTCAGAACGTGGTAGAAGAAATGACAGTTCCCTCCCACTCTACTCCCATTTATTTGTGTCTTTACTTACTCATTTACATGGGCAAAAACAGAGATTTTAGGGCTTAACAATTAGGTAACCAAGATCCACAGGGCTTTTTAGTAGTTATTACTGGGATTCATTACTTAGTTTCACAGATGCAAACTTGGGAACTATGCACAATGCACACCATAAATGGGGTTGATAGCTCTGAATGGGAACCAAGTCCCAGGACCATAAAGAAGAATCCAAAGAAAAGATAAAGCCTCAGGGTACTAGCTATCTAGGAGGAACTTGCTCTTTGCTCAAAAGAGCTTGGTGCCTGGAGCTGAGAATTTCCTATTGATGAAATAAGAGGCCTCCAAAGTCAAAGCTTTGAGGGAATTAGATAGAAGATACTCAAGGGGAGCATTTTTATTTTTTTCCTGGCAAGGATTTTTGCCTTTTCTAAAAGAGCTGAAAAAGTTCTTTTAAACTGAAAGATCAAGGCAAAACCCAGTCTCTCTTTGGGGAATAGTTAACCAAGCATTTCAGTTGAGCCAGAATCTGGAAATAAATCAGCATATAACATAGCAACATCTCGTAGAAGGGTGCACAAGAAGGAACAACAGAGACCAGACCATAGTAGACTACAAGATCATCAAGAAGCAAGTCCAATGGGAGCCATTTGATGACATCACTTGGAAATTTCTGTGGCCTTGCAATAGAAGAAGTTCGAGTTTTGGCAACATGTATTCTATATTTTTTTTCCCTCTACATGTGTATTTTTTTTGTGTTTCTTCTTCCTACTGATATTGTGATTTTGTGGGAGAGTGTGCCCCTGGATGATGGTGAAAATGTTTTTGATAATTTCCTTTCTATTCCATTTTGTTAAATGTCTGCTTAGAAATAATTGTGTTTCATTGCTATTTATTACAGATAAACACATCAATGGAGATTTATAAGCTATTATTTTCGGGTGCTCAGTCCCACAGGATCATTTTTACCTGGGGTAATTATTACACAAAAGACTAAACATGAGAGGTGGATGGGAGGGGTTCCTAGCTGTGGCATGGGGGTGATGTAAACAACAAAAATACTAACAATTGCATATATTCCAAAGTGAAATGGTCTGTTACTTGGATGCCCTTTTATTGAAGGTTTTAAGCAAAGGTGGAATGACTATTTCTCAGGGATGTTGAAGGGAGGATTTTTAGAGGGGTATAACCTGACCTAGATGTTCTCTGAGGACCCCTCAAATTCTAAGATTCTATGATTGTGTGATATCTACTATTTTGTTTTTATATTTCTTCATATATAATAGCAGGGTTCTCTTTAGATATATAGTAAATTTTTCAAAAATAAAACACTTTAGTATCCCATGAATTTGGGTCTGACACACCTCAAATAAGGCTCTGAGCACCCAAAAATATGTAGTTTCAATTCAATTCAATATGGATAGCCTAAAAAAGGATAGTAACATATCTAAGAGGTAGGCCTAATGTCTAACCTTTTAGTTCAGGTTTCATGTTGGAATAAAATGAGTCACTCACAACTCATTTAAGAATAAAGAAAGGAAGGTTTAATTTACCCTAATACAGTAAGAATATGTAATAAGGATATAACAGTGCTTACCTCCTCCTGGCATGACACCATCTCTTCTCCATATGAAAATATATATAGTCAGTGTGGCAGGGTATAATGACTTGAGGGGTCATCTGACTTTCACCAAATTAAAAAGGACCTGAATCCACATGGATGGGACTTTTTTGTTCTCTTAGGTGACCAGGAAGCTGAATCAGTGGAGACAGTGACCAATCAGGACTGCAGAACATTTTAGGCAAAACTAATCTCTGGGGGCTGCTAGGTGGCCAAGTGGATAGAACACCAGCCTTGGTTTCAGGAGGACCTGAGTTCAAATCCAGCCTCAGACACATAACACTTACTAGCTGTGTGACCCTGGGCAAATTACTTAATCCCATTGCCTAGCTAAAAACAAAACAAACAAATAAAAAAACAAACAAAAAAAAATCTAATCTTTGTTTCCAGGAATCAAAGCCTGAAACCAGTACCATGAATGAGATTCTACAATGATCTTGGTCTCTATTATGGGAAATATTGAGCAACCATTCAGTTTTCTCTGATAAAACCATAAAATAGAAAATGAGTGTTTTACTTTTGCTCAGGTCCTTTGAAGTTGCCTTCCAGACATAGTAGCAAGTCCAAAACTCTCATGTACATTTCAGAATGTTAAATTAATGTATATGCATATGTATACGTG
The DNA here is from genome assembly GCF_900497805.2 of Vombatus ursinus. Classification (NCBI taxonomy): domain Eukaryota; kingdom Metazoa; phylum Chordata; class Mammalia; order Diprotodontia; family Vombatidae; genus Vombatus; species Vombatus ursinus. Next base: position 3,934,905 of record NW_020954548.1, read on the forward strand.
TACATATACATGCATGCACACATACATATATGGATGTGCATTTACATACACGTATACACATATATACATATATACATGTATTATATATGTATGTGTGTTTATATATATATGTGAGTGTGTGTGTGTGTGTGTGTGTGTGTTTTTGATAGTGTCAATGAGAATTAATGTGATCACCACAGCTACCATAAATAACACCTTCAATTGTAGATCATGAAATTTGCTAAACAGAATATTGGCTGAAGTTCTCTACATACTGATAAGAACATCAGAGTAGTTTACTTATAATTATTACTATTATCACTTTTTCCATTTTATAGATGTGAAATTGAGTCAATGAGGTAATTACCAGGGGAGAAGATGCTTGGTCTGATCAGAAGACTTATTTTCCCTTCTTCATTAAAAGTATCTCATTAGCTGTCTGTTCATTTAAACTAGAACTTTTCTATCTGGCCTTTACTGGCAAGTTGCAAATCTCACTATTAACCGAGTTGAGCTCAGATTTATATCTTCAATGGCCCCATTAACCAGGCTGAAGGTTTCACCCCGTGAGGCTAATGGCATCTATGACATCACAAATGGGTGAACTTCAGACCAGCAGAAAGTGCCAGAGAATCTGAGTGAGAAAAGATAATGACTCGAAAGAAAGTGCTGGGAAGTTTTATGTGTTGGCTGCACCCTGCAGCCTGGCTAATGGGGTCATTCACCCATACATCTATGCAAATTTTTGTTCATTTTTAGTTTTCAGCTCATTTCTAAAGGATCATTTATACAGTCTTTTTCATGCTAACTCATGATGTATAGCAGTGAAATATACCTTTACCGTAGTCTGGAAGTATTACATAAAAAATATAGTAAATATAGTATGAAAACCCCACTATTACTATATAATCAACTCAGTTACCCTTGGGTCAATTCTCTGTTCCTTGAATTACCCTGTAGAGCCTATTTCTGTTTCCTCACCGATAATGATCACATCTTGATTCCATTCTCTCTCTCTCTGTCTCTCTATCTTTCTGTCTCTCTCTGTCTCTGTGTCTTTCTGTCTCTCTGTATGCACACACACACAAACACACACTTACATATATACATGAAGACATACATATGTATATATGTACAAACATGCATATACATGTATGCATGTATACGCATTAGTGGTCCAAATGTCTTTCTGCTCTAATTACTCACATTTGTATAGCATTTTATAGCAGATCACCTTCTTACTCCAGCATTATTCCCATTTTACATTTGATTGGAAGTAGGGGATGGTTGACTTGGCCTCACAAAGTTCAGATCTGATGTTATATCTGTGACCATGATATCATATCTCATACTCATGAAAACTGTGTCAGTTTCCCATCTCCCAAAATCAAAATCTGCATAATAATACTTACCTTACAAGTCTGTTGTAATTCTCAAGTGAGACAATGGTCACAATGAACTTTACAAACATGAAAGTGTTGTTTAAATAGCGCTTGCTATTACAGATGAGGAATGAAAGACAAACAATTTATCTTAATCATATATCAAATACACATAAAAGGGGGAAGCTAGGTGATGCTGTGGATAGAGCACCAGCCCTGAAGTCAGTAGGACCTGAGTTCAAATCTGACCTCAAGCTAAATAATTGACACTTACTAGCAAGTCACTTAACCACAATTGCCTAAAAAAAAAACACACACACACATAAAAGCAAGAATTTAAACCCAGGTCTCTTTCCTGATTTTGGGTCACAGGAGCATACTGCTTTCTTACATTGTTTCTCCATGATGTCAATAATATCCTTGATGCTATTGTCCTTTTAAGTTATAATTGGTAACCCATGAGAAGAATTATCCATAGTCAGACAAAAATGTTGGCTTGCTCCTCCAATATCTTTGTTTCTTCTTCATGACCCAGTGAAGTAGTTAACAAACAGCAGACATTTGATAATTGCTTGCAGAATGAATGAATGAACTATTGACTGAATGAATGAATATGCCCTAGGATTCATGTTTCTCATTAGTCACTACATATGGGGAAATATTATAATATGTTACCTTAAATGAAATATACTGGGAAGCCAAATCACCTATAAGGAAACTGCTAGTATAATACATTCCAAAGTCAAATATAATTAACTTTTGGATGATTTATCTCTTTGAATTATGCATATTAATAGTGCTTTCAAAAATCAATAATCAAGAGTTGATGAGCTACATGAAATTACCTTTTATCCATATTTAGCATAAATGAGGGGTGTAGGGTTTGTTCAGGAAAGACTAGTACTTCTAGTGTGAAGGCTTCTGAGCCCTTTTCAGGGCTGCTTTCCACCCTTGGTGTCTACCTATTCCATCTAACTCTCACCTGTGGCTCCAAAACACTTTAGCATGCACAGCGGCCACAATCTGGTAACTATTTCTGCAGACAAACTGAACCAGGTCAAGGGTAACCAAGGGATCTCAAACTTATTGATGAATTGGGGGGGTATCTATCCCAAACATGTGAAGACTTCTGCTGGTGGAATGGGTGGATGAGAACAATTTGTTCCAACGGCCATGAAGGTAGTTGAAGCAGGCGCTGTGGAGCACTTAGAGTTTGGTTAGACATCGAAAATGTCAAGGGCATCCACTACATCTTGAGTCATCACCAGCCATCTTGATTCTGTCCTGCCACTGGACTGTGATGACTCTGGAGGAGAGAGTGAGGCTGACGACTTCATGCAATTCTACCTCACTTAAATCCAATTTATGCACAAATCAATCAAAGCATAAATGAATTTCCTGATGACTAAATTTCCCTTTAAGGTTCTTAAATTATTTGAATTTAGTGTTTTTTATTATTAAATCTGTAAGTAATAATAACAGATATTTATGCAGCTCTTTGCTATAAAAAAATTCCTCATAACTCCATACGGTGTTCAACAGCATAAATGCTTTAAAGAAAAAATAGCATTAGAAAGGACTTTGGGCAGATTTGTACTGGCAGTAGCTCATATTAGCTCCCCAGAGCCGATTGTTAAATTTTCAGTGTGAGCATTTGACCTTTGGCAATCACCAATTGCTCCAAATAATATCTTCATGTATTACTTTGTTGATTGTCTAGACTAAGAAAGTGAGCAAAACCTAAAAATGTGTAGTGCATACTTTTTTTTTTTTTTGCCAGAGCCAGTAAGTTGTTAAATATTTACTAGCACATGCCTGACTTTAGGGATGATGTAATCTTTCTTTCTCATTCTGAGTGAGGAAACTGAGGACCAAATGGGTAAAGGGTTTTGCCAAAGGGCCAACAGGGGTATTATGCATTAGAGATTTGATTCAAACTCAATTTCTCATTCCCCACAACCAGTCTTCCCCAAAACACATTTTTGAGCTTGCCTAAACTAGAAACCCAGAATTTCTTCTTATAAGCTAAGTAAAAAACTCGTCCCTAGACCAAAGAGCCCTTTGTATCACTTTAAGGATTGGAAATACATCTTTAATCAAGCGTCAAATAATGCTTTACAAAATTAGCTTTGATAGGCAGCAAGATGGCTCAGTGAATAAAGCACTGGCTCTGGGGTCAGAAGGAACTGAGTTTAAATTTGACCTCAAACACTTACTAACTGGGTGCCCGTGGGCAAATCACTTAACTTCAATTTTCTCAAAAAAATTGCTTTGAGAATAGCATTGATGTAAGAACCACAACTAATTACTGCTCCTCCTGCTGCAAAATTATACTTATTATATCTATGTAATCTTGAAAAGCAAGGTTTCTTTTTTGTTTGTTTTAATTAACCCACCAAAACTTAAAAAAAAAAAAAACACACAGGGAGCGTCACTAAATGAACAGAATTTTATGCAGGAAAATATTGTGAAAGTTTTTTCAGATGAAATTCAATAACCCTTGGTGCAACAGAATCTCATGATGATAAATCCATTCTCTTTCCTTTCTTTTTTTAACCTAGTCCTTAAATGCTTGTCACTCCATTCCTTTGTTTCACAAGGTATTTAGATAGGGACTATTGAGGCTTTCTACTTTATGGCTCCATAAAATGACTAGAATGAGGGTTGGAGATGCTTATAGGACATTTCAACAGCCAATTAAAAAAAAAAAAACTCACTCTGTCTTGTGGTTTATTTCTCCTCCAGAAAACTTAGTTGGCATCTATGAATCCCAGAATAGATTTGATTAGTAAAACATAGTCTGTTTTTCAGCAGGTTTTTAATGCATGTATTTCATTCATCCTTTATCTTTTAGAAAGAACACAGTTGATTGTATTAGAAAAAGTTCAATTAAAAGAACACGAATTATACAAAAGATTAAACCAATTAGGAGTAATACTGAAGCAATTTAGCTATGCTTTGTGTGTCTCCAGATTTATCCATCACAGGTTTGCACAATTAAACATTAGCTTACTCATTACTCTTTTTTGCTTTACTTTTTGTATGGTTATCCAAGTTGTGGGGGTCTAAATGAAAATTACTCAATAATGCCATCTTAAATTCAAGAATCTGCAGAAATTGTTTTATTTAAGCTCTATGTGTTTTGCTTGCATACATTTTATAATTATACAGATCTCTTTCTGTTGCCTCCTTGAGTAGAATGTAAGCTTCCTGGAGGCAAGCTTTTTTTATGACTTTCTTGGCTTCCTTCACTCAAGTTGCAAATGAAATCCCATCTTTAATAAGAAGCCTTTCATAACCCCATTTAATGTTAATGTCTTCCATCTCTTCATTATCTTCAGTTTATCCTGTATCTATCTTGTTTGCTCATAGTTATTTGCATTTCCTTTCTCCCATTAGATGATAAGCTTTTTGAGAACAGGGACTTTTCTTTTTCTCTTACTTTGCATCCTCATTACTTAGCATAGTGCTTGCCCATAGTAGGTGTTTAATATGTACTTGTTGACTATAGGTCGCTGATCTCAGCCAGGGTACATCTACCATTAGCATCATATTTGAAATATATGTAAAAAAACCAGTTTTTAAGGAAAGGCTCAAATGAAAACACACAGGTGAATTTTTTTCTGAAATAATTTCATGAGGAACATAATATTATAATGAAATATTTTGTTGTTAATAGACAGTTTTTATTTTTGAAAAAAGTAAATCATTTTCAAAAGTTCAGCTGTAATTAAAATTTTGGTGCTTTTGATTTATTTTTAAACATCAGTATCATTTATCTAATAAGGATTTATTAAACATCTATTGTGTACCAGACACTGAGCTATATTCTGAAAATATGTGTACAAAAATCAAATCCTTACTTCACAGCTATTACATTCTATTTTTTAGAAACATGAACATAGATGAGTACATCTATATTTATCTATAAATCTATGTGTATACATATATACACATATGTATATACACAGATATGGATAATGTGTGTACTTATATACATACATGTATATATGTGTATTGGTTTTGTTCATTCAGTCATTTCTGACTTTTCATGACCCCATGGATCGTATTGTTCCTGGGGGTTTCTTGACGAAGATATTGGAGCGGTTTGCCATTTCTTTCTACAGTGGAGTAAGGCAAACAGAGATTAAGTTCCTTGTCCAGGGTCACACAGATAGTGTATGAGGCTGGATTTGAACTTAGGTTTCCTGACTTCAGGCCCAGCACTCTATATATTTATCTATACAGATAGATACATATGTGTATAAACATACATTCACATGTGCATGTATGCAAATAAGCATGTGTACACATGTTTCATGTACACATACACGTGTATGTGTGTTTGTGTATATAAATATATGCACAAATGTATATGCACGTACATGTATGTTTATATATGTGCATATCTATCTACATGCACATATACAATACCATTTTGTATATGTATCCATATACATATAAATACACACGTGCAACACATACACACATGCATATGTTTGCATATATCCACATATACATATGTGTATGCACATGTATTTGTATATACACACATGAGTATATACATATATGTTTATACCTATATATACAGGCATACACATGTACATATCTATCAATCATCTATCTATCTATCTATCTATCTATCTATCTATCTATCTATCTATCTATCTAT
>NW_020954548.1:3940947-3961818 GCF_900497805.2 Vombatus ursinus
TATCTATCTATCTATCTATCTATCTATCTATCTATCTATCTATCTATATTTCACTAAACTCTCAATGAAGAAACTTCCTTTAAGTTCTCTAAGATAATTGCCATAGACTCTGAGAAATTATGACTTGCCAAGTGTCACATAGGCAATATGTGTCAGAGACTGAACTTAAACCTTGTTCTTACTTTTTCTCACTCTACCCATTACAAAACACTGTCAGATACAATGCAAAATAATCATTATAACATGGTATCTATCTTTTAATTCTTAGAAGTGGATAAACAATAGTAAAACTATCAGCAACAAAAGCATAGGACTCCTCACATTTACCTTTTTTCAAACAAAATCCTAATTGGAATAGACCTATGAATTTAACTTGTCCATTTTTCTCATTTTGCAGTTGAGAAAACTGAGACTTAGAGAAAGGATGCTTTTTGCCCAAGGACCCATTGTGACATTTTAATGACAGAGCCAAAATTAGGACCCAGGACTATTCCAGTTACCCTATACCAGTTCTGAATATCAATCTCTTTCATGTAATAAGTTACTATCTGTTTGATTATCCATCCCTAAATGAGTTCATTGAATCAAATTTGTTCTGGCATAGATAACAGCAAAAACAAACACTAAAAGGTCTTTCATTTTTCCCCTCCCCTCCTAATACAGGGAAACTAAAATCAAAACCAAAATTTAAAATTAAACCAAGAAAACTTGAATGTAAAAATGCATTTGACCCATTCATCAAAAGCAACAATAACAACCAAAAGGCAGTTTTAAAATTAGTAGAGGTAAAAAATGAAAGAAATAATGTCTGTAAAGAATTTTGAAGTGCTTAAAGATAGGTTATGCATAAATTTGAAGCATATTTGTTGTATTAGAAAATAATCTGTTGTCTTTTGGATTGTTTTGTTCTAAAGAAGTCACTTATGATTTGTCTTTAAAGAATATATAGTATTTGTCAGAGTATTCTCAAAATCCTTCTTGTCTTGATTTTTGATCAAAGAAAATTGTTTTCAATGCCTTCTTTACATGTTTGCTGAAAAAGGAATTTATACTGAACTAACATTTCTTTGAAAGAGTTATTCCATTTATCTAATACCTACCTACCACTGCCTACCACAAACCTTTATTATTAATTTGATTTTCTTTTCCAATTCCATCACCAATTAATATTGTATTTCAATCTTAACTAAAAATTCTAATATAGAATCATATACTTATAGGGCATCTACCTAATCTAATCATTTTATTTTAGAGAGGAGGGAACTGACCCCCAAAGGTGTTAAGTGCCTGGCACAAGGTCATATACATAGTACCTAGTAGAATTTCAATTGAAACTCAGTTCCCTAGAATTCACATCCAGTACTGAACCATGTTTCCCCAGAAAGGGCCAGGTCACAGGTTCAGTGATCAAATTAGATAATATGTATAACATGTTTTGCAAACTTTAAAGCACCACATACATGTTAGCTACTGCTACTACTGCTACTATCACCACCACCACCACCACTACTACTACTACTACTAAATAGACTGTGTCCTAAATAGTGTGGGCCAAGGAATCTGCTATTTCCCCACCCTATGCTGCCTTCACAGCATGTATTTTGAAGTGTTGTATATCTGATTCTGCCAATCTATGACCTAGCACAGAACTTGGCACACAATAAGTCCTTAATAAATTCCTATTGTCTTTTTGCCTGACTTTAGATGCCCATACAGAAGAATCAATACTGAAATATAGTCAATCAAATTCATACATAAAATTCAGCCATAAAACATGTGTGGTGGGAGGAAAGGAAAGAACATGCTGAGTTATCTACTGTTTAGTAGATAATTGCCATCTTCTTTCTAATAGAGAAGATGGCATTTATGGGAAGTGGAGAAATGTCAGAGGATGCACAGGTGGGCAAATTTACATTATGATTGTCATTGTAGGGGAGTAAAACCATTGCACTAAGTTCAGAGATTCTTTAGAATATTGGTCTAGAAAACAACAACAACAACAATAATAACAACAACAACAACAACAAGACTGTTCACAATTGACTCAGGTCTTTTATACTTTCTGAGTGTAATTATAAAACTGAAACAGATTCCAGAAGCCATGTCACCTTAGTACTATATTGTGAATATTGGGTGATAGGAGCTGGACTTCTGAGTTCATTGATATAGGAGTTTCCCACTTGAGGAAACTGTCTTCCAATCCAAGTTATAACCTCCCCTAGACCTTGTTATTTCAGCTACCTAGAGCACTGAAAGTTTAAGTGACTTGCCCAGTATTACACATTTAGTATGTGTCAGAGAATGGATTTATATTGAGGCCTTCTTAGATTTTAGCCCAGCTTTAATTCCTCAAATGTTGACTATATCAAGGGGACTTTGCTGTGGCATTACATCTGACACTAATGAAGTTTTATTCCATATATATCATATATTAAGTACTTTAATATGAATCCTTTCTCTTAAGGATGCATCCCAAAGAGAGTCATGAACATTGATATTTTTTTGTGGCCCAAATAATGTGTTTCCTTTAGTATTTCCCTTATGTTGTAGTAATATTCATTACACTACTAAAGAACATTCTGCTAATCTCTGGATATACAAAGAGAAAAGATGAAATACTCCTTCCCTCCCTCCAAGAACTTACATTCTAATGTTCATTACCTTTCCAGGTTAAGCATATTTCAAGATTCTTTTGTTAATTGTTCTTGTACATGCATTTGTGTGTTTTCTCTTTGTCTAAGAATTCTCTGAAATAAACATAAAATATATATATATAAGTTACAGAATGGACAGATATAAACTATGTCCTTTCTCACAATAATACCTAGTTATACCCAGTATGGTCTGTGGACATAATTATATTAGGATCAAAGGATGGGAATTTGGAATATTAGGGTAAAAAGGATTATAGGAATTAAGACGGAGATACAATATAGATAGAAGCTATGAAAGAATGAAGGTGTTTGAATCATGCAAATGAATCTGACTGTCCATCAAATTTTGACAGGATAAGAACACTAGCATTAATATTGATGAGCAGCCTTGCCCTTGTTAACTAGAAAAGGTCTTTCCATATAGAATTGTGTTTTATGTTAATGCTTTAGTCCATCAAGAACTTTGTCTTCTTTATTGAGCTTATGGGTGGTTTCACTGAGGGGATAACAAATGTCTTCTCTGTGGTACTGTATTTTTCTCTAGTTTGAATAAAATGAATTACTAATTTATAGATTCTTTGCAAAGTTGAATTAGATGACCAATTAATTAGTGTACATGTGCCATTGTCTTCTCATCATTCCTTCTGAGAGATTCAATCTAGCATCTCAAAATAAGGTCAAAATGGTTATGTGTCTCAATGGAGAGCTAGTGAGGTCAACTTGCTCATAATGAAGATCCTCAAATTCTTCTTCTGAAGCTCTTTCTTCTCTTTAAGTTTTCCATTTTTTTTTTGCCAGGGCCCTTAAATAAAAAAAAAAAACCTATTAGAATAAAATAAAATCCAATTTTATGGGCCATAGAGACCATGTAACTTCATTTATCATTTTAGCCTCTCTCTCTTTGCTTAGATCTATTTCTAACACTTTCTCCCCTAGGGAATAGCTTTTCTAGCTGCATCAGTAAACTAAAGATGTATCATTGCTCAATGTCTTATGTATGTGCTGTCTTCTATCCACCTTACTTCAACTGGTGCCAAGCTGTCAATCTCTGAGGCCCAAAAAGAACTCATCCTGGCTACCACGAATTCCATGACACAGTGATTGTGGTGTCAATGACAAGGTATGTGTGGCTTCTTTATGCTTTGAAAAGAAAATCCTCTTAAAATCATTGCCTCAAGCTAATTCCCACATGAAAGATTGTTCTTTAAACTTTGGTGTTTCTTAAATGAAAACTTTACTGCTTCCAAACTTGCTGCTAATTTAAGATAAATGTCAATTTGCAGAACACACTGTCTCAATAAAATAATATTTCTACCACATATTTATCTCATGTTTTTCTTCACAGGACTCAAACAATTTTACATATATCATCACATTAGTGTTCAAGGAGGTTTTTTTTTAAATACCTCTACAGCATCTATAAATATGATACAAAATACTTTATTAATTATGTTTAAATATGCTGATTCAATTCCAAACTTTCTGTTTTACAGTTTTATCACATTTTCATTTCTATGGTCATCTCTTCCTTTTTTACATCAAATTTTAAAATGATCACATAAAAGGGGGCAGCTAGGTTGTGCAGTGGATAGAGCACTGGCCCTGAAGTCAGGAAGACCTGAGTTCAAATCCTGCCTCAGGCCAAACACTTGATACTTACTACCTGTGTGACCCTGTTCAAGTCACTTAACCCCAATTGCCCCCCAAAAATGATCACATAAAAGAATAAACAAAAGCATACATTTTCTTTCTTTCTTTCTTTTTTTATGTTTAACATGTGTTTTTAAAACTTTGGGTTACAAATTTTCTCCCTTCCTCCCTCCCCACCCTCATTGAAAAGGCAAGCATCTTGAAACAGGTTATACATGTGTAGTCATGCAAAACACTTCCATAGTAATCCTGTTGTAAAAAGCTAAGTATATTTCCCTTCATCCTATCCTACCCCCCATTTATTCTATTCTCTCTTTTGACCCTGTCCCTCCTCAGAAGTGTTTGCTTTTGATTATCCCCTCCCTCAATCTGCCCTCCCCTCTATCCACCCCCTGCTCTCTTGTCCCCTTCCCCCCTTATTTTCCTGTAGAGTGAGATAGATTTCCATACCCCATTGTGTATGTTATTCCCTCCTTAAGCCAAATCCTATGATAATAAGATTCACTCATTCCCTCTCACCTTCTCCCATTTCCCCTCCACTGAAAAAACCTTTTCTTGTCTGTTTCATGTGATATATTTTACCTCATTCCTCTTCTCCTTTTCTCCTTCTCCCAGTATAATCTTCTCCCACCCCTTAATTTTATTTTCCAGATATCCTTTCATCTTCAACTTACCCTGTGTCCTCTATCTATCTATACAAACATATAATTTTTTTCTCTCCCACTACCCTAATACTGACAAAGGACTCATGAGTTACAAATATCATCTTTCCCTGCAGGAATGTAAACAGTTCAATCTTAATAAGTCTCTTATGATTTCTCTTTCCTATTTACCTCTTCCATGTTTCACTTGAGTCTTGTATTTGAAAGTCAAATTTTCTATTCAGTTCTGGTCTTTTCCACAGGAATGCTTGAAAGTCCTCTATTTCATTGAATGACCATTTTTCCCTTGAAGGATTATACTCAGTTTTGCTGGATAGGTGATTCTAGGTTGTAGTCCTAATTCCTTTGCCCTCCAGAATGTCATATTCCATGCCCTCTGGATCCTTGATGTAGAAGCTGCTAAATCTTGTGTTATCCTGATTGTGTTTCCACAATACTTGAATTGTTTCTTTCTGGCTGCTTGTAATATTTTCTCCTTGACCTGGGAACTCTGGAATTTGGCTACAATATTCCTAGGAGTTTTCCTTTGGGGATCTCTTTCAGGAGAAGATTGGAGGATTCTTTCCATTTCTATTTTGCCCTCTGGTTCTAAAATATCAGGGCAATATTCCTTGATAATTTCTTGAAAGATGATGTCTAAGCTCTTTTTTTTGATCATGGCTTTCAGATAGTCCAATAATTTTTAAGTTCTCTCTCCTGGATCTATTTTCCAGGTCAGTTGTTTTTCCAGTGAGGTATTTCACATTCTCTTCTATTTTTTCATTCCTTTTTGATTAGTGTTACAGTGCCTTGATTTCTCAAATTGTCGCTCTCTTCCAATTTCTCCATTCTAATTTTTAAGGAAGCATTTTCTTCAGTAAGCTTTTGGACTTCCCTTTCCATTTGGCTAAGTTTGCTTTTAAGGGCATTCTTCTCCTCAATGGCTTTTTGGACTTTTTTTGCCATTTGGGTTAGGCTATTTTTTAAGGTGTAATTTTCTTCAGTATTTTTTTTTTGGGTCTCCTTTATCATCACTCTCAGTTTTTCCTCTACTTCTCTTACTTGCTCCTCAAAATCCTTTTTGAGCTCTTCTATGGCCTGGGACCAATTCATATTTTTCTTGGAGACATTGGATGTAGGAGCTTTGGTTTCATTGTCTTCTTCTGGTTGTATGTTTTGATCTTCTTTGTCATCAAAGTAAGATAATATAGTCTGACTCTTTTTGCGCTACTTGCTCATGATCCCAGCCAATTACTTGAGTTTTAAACTTTTTGTTAAGGTAGGAGTCTGTTTCCAGTGTGGAGAATATACTGTCCTAAGCTTCAGGGGTTTTGTGCAGCTGTGTTCAGAAATACTTCTAGGGACCTGTAAATTTTCAGTTCTTCCTAGGTGGTATGATCAAGGGCAAGGTGTTTACTCCTTTCCTGGCCTGTGCTCTGGTCTATGAGCACTCTTTTCTGTCTTGGAACTGTGAGGAGGGTTTCCTCTCCACAGGCACTACAAGCTCCACCACACCAGCGTTCCTCCTTGCCCAAGGACCACTACCCAGAACTGTGACCCAGATTCAAGCATGGGAAAAGCAAGAGAATCCTGCACCAGCAGAGAGATCCCTGCAATCCCACTCTTATCAGCCACTTAATTCCCCCTCTGTCTGTGAGCCAGAAGCTCAGGAGGCAGCCGCTGCCCTGAGGGCACGTTCGAGACTTAAGGCTGAGACCTAGCTCCTTCTCTCATCACAGTCAGACTTTTCCCACTGACCTTCTAAGTTTTCTTCATCATTTGTGGGTTGAGAAGTCTGGAAACCACCACAGCTGCCTGCGATTCAGTCCTCTGAGGCCTGCACCAGGTTCGCTGCAGCCTGCGCGCCTACACTGCATTGCGCTCCTCTCCCTGCCCAGCGCAATATACCTCCTGATCAATCACTCAGGCTGTCATGGGCTGGAAATTTGTTTCATTCTGTCTTTTTGTGGGTTCTGCTGCTTTAGAATTTGTTTAGAGCCATTTTTTATAGGTATTTGGAGGGGTTTGGGGGAGAGCTTAAGCAAGTCATTGCTTTTACTCCACCATCTTGGCTCCACCCCTCGGGTTAGGCTATTTTTTAAGGTGTTATTTTCTTCAGTATTTTTTGGGTCTCCTTTAGCATCACTCTCAGTTTTTCCTCTACTTCTCTTACTTGCTTCTCAAAATCCTTTTTGAGCTCTGGCCTGGGACCAATTCATATTTTTCTTGGAGGCTTTGGATGTAGGAGCTTTGGCTTCAATGTCTTCTTTTGGTTATATGTTTTGATCTTCTCTGTCATCAAAGTAATATAAGATAGTCTGACTCTTTTTGCACTGCTTGCTCATGATCTCGGCCAATTACTTGAGTTTTAAACTCTTTGTTAAGGTAGGAGTCTGTTTCCAGTGTGGGGAATGTACTGTCCCAAGCTTCAGGGGTTTTGTTCAGCTGTTTTCAGAGATACTTCTAGAGATCTGTAAATTTTTAGTTCTTCCAAGGTGATATGATCAGGGGCGAGGTGTTTACTCCTTTCCTGGTCTGTACTCTAGTCTATGAGCACTCTTTTCTGTCTTGGAACTGTGAGGAAGGTTTCCTCTCCACAGTCACTACAAGCTCTGCCACGCCAGCACTCCTCCTCACCCCAGGAGTGCCACCCAGAACTGTGACCCAGATCCAAGCATGGGCAAAGCAAGAGAATCCTGCACCAGCAGAAAGATCCCTGCAATCCCACTCTGATCAGCCACTTGATTCCCCCTCAGTCTGTGGGCCAGAAGCTCAAGAGGCAGCCACAGCCCCAGGGCTGGGACCCCACTGTGCTTCTCTCTCAGCACCATAGAAACAGACTTTTCCCACTGACCTTCTAAGTTGTCTTTGGAGTTCATGGGTTGAGAAGTCCGGAAACCACCACAGCTGCCTGTGATTCAGTCCTCTGAGGCCTGCTGGCCCATGCTGAACTGCGCTCCTCTCCCTGCCCAGCATGATATACCTTTCTGATCAACCATCCAGGCTGTTATTAAGATATTTTATAACACATCTGCAGTACACAGACAGTAGTATGCAACCAGGTAGGAAAATGGACAGAGAGCTGGGCATAGACTTATGAAAATCTGCATTACTTGAGACACTCACTAACTGTGTCATCCTCAGAAGTCAGCCTCTATCTGCCTCAGTTTCCTCATCTATTAAATGGAGGTAATAATACGCCTACTTCCCAGATTTGTTTTTGGGATAAAATGAGATAAATGTAAAGAATTTGCAAACTTTAAAACATTTATATAAATGCTAGTACATTATATATGCTCTAACCATACAGTTATAGATAGAAAATTAGAAAAAAATGTACTTCCGATATCCTTAATTCTGTTCTCTTTCTAAATAACCACTGTATTTTCTTTTCCCTTCCCCTTTTCTTTTTCTTCCCCATTTTGTGTCTTCCTCTTCTTTCTATCTTTCCCTTCCCTTTCCCAACATTTATCCCATTTCCTCATCTTTAAATCTCTTTCCCTCCTCCTTTTCTTTTTCTAAACTGTTTGTTTCCCTACCTCTCCTCCTTTTTCTCTTTTCCCCCCACCATTTACTTTATCTCTCCTGAGGCCTAAATACCTAGAGAGAAAGAGAGAGAACCAATTATTTTGGTTGTTGTTGCTGCCTCTAGCTTGTATCACTATTATAAAATCAAACATATTATTTATTAATAATTATTATATTATTATTTGAGCTCAATGTATCTACACACTTATCCACACCCATATGATATAGCCTTAAGGATGTCTCAATAATACCAGTACAACTAGAAGAAAATGAAGAATGTAGCTAAACATGCAGGGTATTTTTGACCAGGGTCTAAGTTCTGGCAGTGAAATTTGATAGCTATGAGACCATGAGTCGCAGGATCATAGATCATGAAGTGGAAGGGGCTTCAGAAATCATTTAGTATAACCCCCTTATTTTTCAGGTGAGGAAAATTAGGTCACCTAGGTGGCACAATGGATAGGGCAACAGACCTTACATTAGGAAAGGCTCATCTTTCTGAATTCTAATCTGGCCTTACTAGCTGTGTGACCTTGGGCAAATCATTTAACCTGTTTGCTTCAGTTTCCTCATCTATAAAATGGCAAACCACTGCAGTATCTTTCCTAAGAAAACTCCAAAAAAAAAAAAAGAAAACTCATGACTGTCTGTCCTGAACAGACAGAGTTGACTGAAACAACTTAACAACAACAATAAAATTTAGATTTAGAGATATCAAAGATTTAAAGCTGGAAGAGACTTTAAATGCTACCTACTTCCTCATTTTATAAATGAACAAACTGAGGTATAAAGAGACTATGTACAGAGTATAAAGCGACTCTCCCAGAGTTACCCAGCTAGCAAGGGCAAGAGGGAAGTTTTGAACCCAGATCTTCCTGATTCCAAGTCCAATACCTATCCAATATATATATTTCCTCTCAACAGGATTACTGAACTTTATGGGTAAAAAATGACCTGTGATTTCATTAGTATAGAGAACTCCCAAAAGAAGAAAATCCATATACATATACAAGTCATCATCTTTTTTCCTGCAATTTATCATCTCAGAAAGTTACTTAGAACACTGATTGGTTAAATGATCTGTCCAGGATCATACAGTTAGTATGAAATAGCAGAAGAATGTGATCTCAGGTATCCACAACTTTAAGGCTAGCTCTTCATCCTCTGTACTATGCAGCCACCCAAGAGCAGGCCTGGATTCAAATCCTGCCTCTGAATGTCACCATCACATTGAGAAAGTCACATAAGCTTTTGAGCCTCATTTTTCTTATCTGTAAAATACATTTAAATAAAATATGAAAAATATACATAAATAAAAATAATAAATAAAATAATTTGTGAGATCCTTCCCAACTATAGACTTATTATCTACTTATCCTATCCTATCCTATAAATAGGTGAATAAGCAGAAAAAACATAATTTGAACTTATCTCTTTGACTTTTTAAAATTCTTTTTCATGATACTACACTTACTCCAAAATACTAAGCCACTTGCTTAACCATCCACCCCTCCTCTATCATTGAAATCAGCTTTGCCCTGGGCATCATGTCAGAATCAGTTATTTATAGCTTTTCACCACCACACACCTTAAGTTTTGTTTGTGTTCTCAACCCATTCCCTCCAGGTGAAACATGCCTTGGCATTTGGTTTTATTAAGTTTATTTTTTTTTATCACTTTCAAACAATCTTTGAAACAGTTTGAGCTTCACGGGCTGTTACAAACTCATTGGTGTAGGCATAGCCTGAGGCCTCTGCATTTCTTTCCCAATTCTATTAGCAGACTATGGTTCACTTGGCTCCATTCCTTTTTTCCACTTTAATTCTTTGACTGTCTACTTGGGCATTGCTGATGGCCTGTCCCCATTTGTTCTAGAAAACATGCATTTGAATCCTGGATTTGATACTTCCTACCTGTGAAACATTGTGCAAGTGCTTTCTCCTCTTTAAACCAGTTTCCTCATCTGTAAGAAAATAAAGCTAGAAAGGAATGGCAGTAACTGATTCTTCAGACTGCTGGATTAAGTGAGCTGGGAGACCACTGTGCAGTAACAGCTGAAATACTGATGAGAGCAAAGGATGAAATGGGGAAAAGAAATGCCAGGACTGAAAATATTGCTCAGGAAATGAATCCCAAGAAAAAGAGAAATGAAAGCATGAAGAATGTCTCATAGGCAGAGAACTCAAAACATTATGAGAAGAGTAAAGGTGGGGTGGAAATATTATAAACACATGCTAACCAGTGTGAACAGCATATTAAAATACTTTATAGGCAACCAAGAAAGCGAGGTTAGGAAGATTGTGAATTAGACTAGCCCATTAAAGACCTGGAAGCCAAGTAAAAGTTTTCAAAGTATGAAAGTAAATGAAGATAGAGCAATGTGGGGCGAAGAGGGGGGGGGATCCTGGTCTTAGCTACAAGAGTCAAGTTTGAATTTTGGTTTTCACTTCTTAGCTAGGATACCTTGAATAAGTCACTTCACTTCCATATAGTTAATTTTTCTCATCTGTGAAAATAGGGGTTTGAATCCAGATGCTTCCTTCCAGCACAAAATCCCATGATCTAAATAGCAGCCTTTTCTTGGACATACATAACCATGTCTCCCTAAAGAACAAGTGATTTAGATAACTGTTCAAGGGCCAAAATATTAAGGATGTTGTTCAATAATCCAGCCCTTTAATATCCTTTCAATAACTTGTCAAGGTGTTGAAAAGTCATCTTTAGAGATGCATTCATTTACACTTTAAGATTTTTTAGCTTTCAATAGGCCCCTATTAAAATGCAAATACCTTTGAAAGAGAAGGCACTTTAAGCCATTCTAAATGGAAGACTTAGAAGAGATTAGCTAACTTTGCAAAGCAAAATAGTAGAATTAGGTGAGGAGAGAGAGAGAGAGAGAGAGATGTGGGGAAGCAATGTCCTTTATTTCATAATTTTTTTCCTCTTGGTCTAGACTTGCCCTGTGTAACATAAGTCCAAAATAACTTTCTTTGAATTTCTATGGCAAATTGGAGAAAACGTAGTTCTGAGGAGTCTTTACGTAAGAAAAGGTGGTGCAGTGGGTAGAGCCCCCGGTCTGGAATCAGCAACATCAGAGTTTAAATTTGCCCTCAGTCACTTATTAGCTGTGTGACCCTAGACAAATCACTTAACCTTGTTTGCTTTGGTTTGCTCATCTGTAAAATGAATTAGAGAAGGAAATGGCAAAAACCACAGCTATATCTTTGCCAAGAAAACCACAGATAAGGTCATGAAGGATCAGGCATTACTGAAAAATGATTATGTAAGAGGATGACCCACAAATTCTAAAATTTTTCTCTAAATTGAGTCTCCTGCTCCCAAATAACTGAAATTTTAAGTGTGTGTGTGTGTGTATGTGTATATGTCTGTGTGTGTACGTATACATATACATCTGTGTGTATGTATATGTCTGTGTGTATATACATATACACACATACATACATATGTGTGTGTCTATATCTATATACACACCACATAGCTAAGTGGAACAGTGGTAGATAGACAGGCTTGTTAGGAACACTCTTCTTCCTGAATTCAAACCTAACCTCAGAAGCTTACTAGCTATGTGATGCTGGACAAGTCACTTAACCATGTTTGACTCAGTTTCCTCATTTGTACAATGAGCTGGAGTAGGAAATGGCAAACCCTTCTGGTATCTTTGCCAAGAAAACCCAAAATGGGGTCACAAAGAATCAAATGTGACTAGAAAAGGATTGAACAACAACAACAAACCTTAAAGTGCTTTTTACATGTGAGCTGTATATTATTATCATTATCAATTATTATTTGTATCATTATCATCAATAATTTGGCAGAAGAAATTGTGATACACCCCTAAAATCATGTTAACCTAGGATCAACTTCTACTGCTGACACATAATGTTTGTGTAACCCAAGGCATGTTTCTTTACCTCTTACAGCTCCCAGATAAATCTCTACCACTTTAAGTTTTGCTTATATGATTTACAAGATCACAATACCACTGCTTTAGTCAGGTGATTTTCCCCATTGGGAGGTCCTTATGTCAAAGGTTTAATTTCACTTCCCCCAAAAAATTATCACTGTGTTCCATATTGCTATTATGTGACTGATAGTTTTTCTTTTTTTTTTTTATTGCATGTCTATTACATAAAATCGGCTTTGAATTGTGAAACGTTATTTCTCTGGGTAATCTATGTCTTGGAGACTCAGAGCTCCCAGCCCTGCCAGCCTTCTGTCCAAAGTTCTTCAGAAGGAAATTTCTGATAATGAGATTACATTGAATCTTCTTATCTTAGTCAAAGTCCAAACCAGGTCTGAATTGATTTTTATCCTACTCAGGTTTGAGTAGAGTCAGAGTCCCAAGACTGGGGGTAGTATTCCCTCTGACCAGATAGTTGGTTAAACCAGCCCCTGTTGATTAAGATAGTGACCTAAGTCATGTACTTAACACCTCATTTTAATATAGCCCACCTCCCAGAGTGTTTTGACCAATCAGAGTTGATTGGCATCACTTGAGCACACCTACCCTTCAAAGGGCATATAACCTCCAAATCCCAAATCAAGCCAGTTCTGAATTGACCCCCTTAGGGAGGCCCAGTTCTGGACTGATCTCCCATGCAATGCATTTCAAGCCAGCTTGAGAGAAATTAAACTGTGGACACACACACACCCTAATTTTATCTCTTTATTATAACAGACTGTGATTTATTGGGGTTCGACAACACATAGTGGGCACATAATAATTGGTTGTTGAGTTAAAACTGAATAATTACATAAAATTGCAAATATTGCAGTGTTTGTCTTCCATAATTAATACAAAGACAACTTAATTTCAATTCTCTGAAGACTGTCTGCTGTATTTCTACATCACTGTCCATTTAGATAGCAAATGCAGAATCTTGTTGAATATAGGAATGACAAAACAAAGCAAAACTTGTATGGTTTTATATGCAAACATATTTATAATTAAAAAAAGTAAGATCGCCTTTATGGCATGAGCACATTTTCTATATTCAAAAGGTTTCTTTAACAACCAAGTTAAAATTCCTTTGAAAGAATTTATTTCCTTCCTTGTATGACCATCACTATTCATCATTCAGGTACTTCCACAGAAGAGCTGGGACTGTTAACAAAATCACTAATTTATAGTCTTCTAATATACAATATTTTAAACATCAAATCAAATGACATACAGATAAGTCCCAACAAAGTAAGAGCAAAAGCAACACTTCACACAGTTTGTGGGCCGCAAAGTAAACTTTAACATGAAGAAGACAAACAGATTTTTATTAAGTTGGTAATAGAATAAAATATTTCATATTCTGCTAATTTGGAATTTGTTATCTGGCCTTGGTTGAATTAAAACTTAAATTTGCATAAAGTACACAGAAAGGGGACTGTTTAACAAATTATGTAAATAAGATAGCAGAGGACATATGCTGCCTATTAGGAGGACAAGCGGCTATTAACAGTATAGGCGCATTAACTGTATGCAGATACAAGCACTTATTTGCACATGGATTTGACCTCATTAAAGAAGGTCGAATAAGACTTTTGACAATAGCACAGTTGGCTATTAGTTATTACATGTATTTGAAAATAATCAGCTCTTTCATTTAAAATATTCTATAATTCAGAGTTTTTACTATTTCACTTGGCCTTTTCAATTATTCTAAATTAATGAAGTGTTATGAAAGTTTTTTTTAATCTCAGTCTAGCTATTTGAGGAACATATAATACAAATATTAACATATAGCAAATATTCTCTCTCTCTCTCTCTTTCTTTTAAATAGCAATAAAAGAGTGATTGATCCTGTAGTTTAACATAATAGTCACACACAGCACATTTCACTTGGATGTGAACTCAGGGAAGGTATATTTTAAAGGCAAACACTTATTGAATGTTCAATCATGAGTGACATTATTTTTATTCATTACTTATTTTAAAAAAAGACAACCACATGTAAACAAAATACTTATGCATAATGCAACTGCTAACATGTTAAAAATAAAGAATACATGGTATCATTCAACTAATTTAAATGCAAAGCTACTTTTTGGAAGGGAGATATTAAGATGTGCCTGGTTACAATTAGTAAACCTAGAACACATTGCTAAATTCAAGTGGTTTGATGTATTGGGTAGAGAGCAGGACTGGTAATCAGGATTAATTGTTTTCAAATCATTCCTCTTATACATATTGGCTGTGTGACCCAAGACAAGTGACTACCTCTCAAGGAGCCAGATAACTTCCTCAGACTAAATTGTATTACAATTATCAATAAGCGGAGGAAGTTTGTAATGTGAATTTCCCCTATAGCAATTAAATCACAGGTACAGATATTCCCATCCCCTCCAAAGAAAATCATTCAATAGCCACAAAAAATCTTCATTTAATGCTTCATTTCAGAATGAGCATGACCTAGTTTTGTCAAGAACTTTGGAACTAGAGCATCTTCTCTCTCTCTCTCTCTCTCTCTCTCTCTCTCTCTCTCCTTACATCTCTCTCCTCCCCTGACCCAGGTATTCTGAAATCCAGTGAAACTGTTATCATTGATGTTATTGAATTACTTCATTCAATTCAACAAACATGAATAAAGCCTTTTGTAATCTCACCCTTTCCAACCTTTCCCTGTCTTCTTATACCTTATTCATCTCTACACATTATGCTATCCAATAACACTGGATTTCTTGATGTTCCTCTCATAAGACATTCCATTACAGATTTCATGTATATTCACTGGCCGTTTCCCATGCCTAGAATACTCTTTCCATCTCTGCTTCTGGCCTCCCTGGCTTCTGTGATGCCTCAGCTAAAGTCCCACCTTCCTCAAGAAGCCATTCCCAGTATTACTTAATCTTAGTGCCATCCCTCTGAAATTATCTCCAATACATCTTGTAAATACCATTCATACATAACTGATTGAATGTTGTCTCCCTTAATAGACTGCGAACTGCTTAAAATCAGGGACTTTTCCCCCCTTTCTTTGTGGCCTCAGTGCTGCTTAGCACTGTGTCTGACACAACATTCAATAAACACTTTTTGACTTGACTTGAAAAAGTTGTAAGATGTTTTGTATATCAATAAATTTAATTATTTTGCTTTGTCCCAAGTTATTTGCAGTTCATTGTAGGGCTTACTCAGAGTGTGGTAATCAACTCCAGTCTACTGCATAGAGTATAATGGATAGAGAATTAGATTTGGAATCAGAAAACCTTGGCTGTAATCTCAACTCTGCTACTTGCCTGACCTTGGGAAAGTCACTTGATCTCTTTGGGTCTTCATATATGTGTCTATAAAATGATGGGGGTAGAACTTGATAAAACCAAATTTGATTTCTGCTTTGAAATCCTTGATGTTATAACATGATGATCATGTTCATGCCAACATTTATTTTGGAGGATGAAGAATTAGAGAAATACTAGAATAAACTTTACAGTGTCCACCAAATTATGTTAACATGTGCTTCACTACTCAGTGACTTCAAAGGGATAATGGGCATAGGATACAGTAGTGAAAACTATGGTATAAAATATGGCTCCAGATAAAGAAATAAAAGAAGACAAAAGCCTATGTACTAATTAGCAGCCTTACCATTCTTCAAGAAGACATTTAGAAGAAGCTGGATATGTTGAATATTAAATAATATAAACAAAAATGAATATATTGTAAAAGACAGAAAAAACACTGGATATGAGTATGATCATTTCAGAATCAGTTCCCTATGTGAAATTAGATATTTGAGAGGAACAACTAATGTTAATATGAATACCACATTAGAAATACAAAAATGAGAGAGAAAATATTATGTGATCTATTTATTATATGATCATAGGGATGAAGATTGTGTTAGGAATTAGAGCTGTGATCTCATTTGTAAAAGTAACTCTTAAATGCAGAATCCATTTCTATTGATGTATGTTGGCACTTTCCTTGCAACTTACAGTCTTAGAGAATGACCTAGGACAATGAAATGGAAGTGACTTGCCCAGGGAAACCCAGATAGTTCATGTCATAGTTGGGGTTTGTGAGAGACATAGGAAACTGACTTTGGAGAAAGGAAAACCTGGATTCAAGTTCCATTTGTGAATATTTAAATAAGCTATTTATACAGTAAGCTAAGACATGGATAACCATATACACATTAACTCTGTCACCATTTCTTGGAGAGGAAGTTAGCAATCAAAAAGCGTCATGAATAGAAGGCTATATATACTCAGAAACAGCCTCAAAAATATGGCAGTTACTCTCCTTGCCAAAGAGGGAAGTATACCACCAGAGCTAATATTAGTTTAGAATATAAGCTCATTTGAAGAATTTTGGATGAGGAAAATAGAAAGTTCTGAGCATTTTTATTTACCCACACAGTAAAAGATGACATAATGTTTTATGTATTATAACATCACAAGTGATTTTATAAAGAAAACAAGAAGAAAATAGATAGATAAATGAATGAATGAATGAGCAAACTGGGATTTCTGTAGTATCTGTTTTCATAATTAATTATTTCAAATAACTCAATATTGCAAACTCCATTTTCTGACACCAATATTTTTCCAGAGTTCTATATGGAGAAAAATAATTGAATACTATGATGGAATAAGTTGCAATCAATGACATTTGTGATCAGAAAAGGAGGTGGGACAATCATATAGTGGACAACCGAGAGAAATTGGCATATTATTACCCTCAAGATTTTTAGTAAACTAAATAGAGGAATCCAATATTCTGGGCAGATCCTTTATGGATAACATCTGGAAAAGAATGGATGAGTATCATATGGAAAAGAAGGCAAAGATAGATTGCAATCTTTGTCACTGCTGGGTGACAACTAGTGACATTCTTATAAAAATTATAACACAGATCCATCAAATTATAAAGGAAATTTAGGATGTTTCTATATGTTCCACATGGCTTGTCTGTAGCATTATTCCCAACACCATTCAGCTTCAAATATGATATTCATGTAAATTAAACATTTTTAGCTCTTGATTTAGGATGAATTCCAAGGCTGTCTAAATAGTTTCAAAGGATATCATGTCTTTAATTTTTCAATGGACCCAAGATCTCATTAAAGTGAATATTCTGCACCTCCAATACAAATCTATTCATGCTTTCTAATTCTCTGTAATTCCTGACTGTATCTTCCCATAAATCTATCATCAAAACCTCCAAGGAAAAGAACTTTCTTTGGGTATCTAGTTTATTTATGGTTAAAAGGACAACATAGAGCTATCTAGTATCATTCATTTGATTACAAGATCAGCCCTTCTCTCTTTCTGATTATACATGTCTTTGATGATGTGGTTATCTGTCATGCCTCTTCCTTTGTGGAAGATATTATTGGCCTTATGCTACTGCCAACACATACTCATCAGTATTCTTTCCATTGGAATTTGAATTATCTACAATTTTTTTTTCTCCTGAGAGTGGTGCTCTGTGATTTATTTCCATTTTCAAGAATACCAGACTGAAAAGATTGGCTTTGTCAGCAGGTAGACTTACGCACAAAATCTAGGGTTTTATCTGAGCTCAAAAATTGTCCAATTCAACTAGTACTTGAACAAGAACCCATTGTAAACCCATTCATATACTACATGAGGTAGTCTCACTGCTTTTGCTTGAAGACTCCTAATGAAGAAGAATTCAACCACAATCTTCTAAGAAAATACTTTAGATTTCTCCATTTGTTAGAGAGTGACTCTTAATAGCAATACCTCTAATAAATAATGGAATATATTTTGTGTAATGCAACTGAGGCAAACTTTAATTTCAAATAATGTGTGTCTCTTTAGCACTCTCCTTTCAGATAGCTTCAGTCTTTCTTACTCATTTTCAAATTTTTTTTTTGAAGACAGAGGTATAAATCACATACTATTATGAAATGTCAGCAAATTATGCAAGGAAAGTCAAGACAGTTGTATCTAGACATAAATAAATTTACCATTGACTACTTTAAATTTCAGATTTTCACAGACTAGTTTTTAATATTTAAACAATAGAGTATAAATCTTAAAACATGCATGAGTAAGTATACTTGGTTCATATAAAAGAATCACAGAATAATGAATTATATAACACCTAAATTATTTATCTTCATCTATATATTCCTAGCAATTTAAACGTTTAGAGTCTTGATTCAGCAACCCAATTTCATTGACCAAAGACAATGAAATCTAAATAAACTTACATTTTTAGTGGTTTGGTATCACCAAACTCAGAGTACATGTCATAAGACAATATTCACGTTAAATAATATGGCTGTTCTCCCTTAAGAGTAACCTTATTATTACCCTTAACTTTCTTTTTTTTTTAATTTTTATTTTAAGATTATCAATGTTGTTTGTGAAAGAGCAAGTTTTTTGGGTACAACTAGGAAAAAAGAAGACATTGATGATAAACTAATGTACTATGTGTTCTCATTTTCCTGAAAGGGAAACAGGCTATTAGTTTGAAGAAGTCATATTTCTTTGATACTTTAGTTGTCTTTTTATAATTACAACTGAGATTCAAGGGAAGTGATATAGAGCAGTAGGAAGCACACTTTCTTAGTAGCCAAAAGACCTGAGGTCTCTGGTTCTCCCTCTACCACACAATCTTCTGAATCTGTAGTTTTCTTATGCAAAATAAATGACTTAGACTAGATGATAGTTAAGGTCAATTCCAGATACAATGTTTTATGATTTCCATTCAGAGATGGTAAACCATTGTATTTATTCAATGGGTTAAACTAACTGGAATGTTTAAAGCACCAAAAATAAGTATCTCCAATTATCAGAAGTGCTTTAACATTACCCTATTGGTAGTTTCATTTACTAAATAAAACTATACACATTTTCCAGTTGCCCTTTGGGTCACAGAGTCAAGATTTAAAGCTGGAAGTGGTTGAAATTTGGGAATGGTAGTTAACTATTTTGATGGGGAAAATTGTTTCCTATTTTCCAGCCTACTAAGCTGTCAATCTTCCTAAAATTCAGACTATGTCACCCTGCTCCCTATTCAATAAATTCCACTGGTCACTTAACACATCCAGAATAAAATGTAAAATCCTCTGTTTGGCATTCAAAGACTTTGACAATCTGACCCCCTTTTACCATTCCAGTCTTCTTACACCTTAATGCTCTCCTTGTGCTTCATGATATAGTGACACTGGCTTGTTTCTTTTCCTCATATAAGACACTCCATCTCCAGACTCCAGACATTTACACCGGCTGCTCCCCATGTCTAGAATATTCTCCTTCCTCATGTCCATATCCCAGCTTGCTTAGCTTCCTTCAAGTTCCAGTTAAAATCCTATCTGCTGTGAAAACCTTTTTCTAATTGCCATTAGTGTTGATATATTTCTTTTAATATTTTCAGTGCATGTTATTCACATTTTCCCTGTACATAGTTTTAATATTTACTCCCTCAATAGACTGAGAGCTCCTTGAGACTATCTTTTACCTTTATTTGTATCCTTAGCACTTAGCATAGTGCCTGTCTTATAGTAGATGCTTAATAAATGCTTATTGACTGACAAAGAACATAAAATTTAATGGGGCCAATATATGAAGTTCACTGCTAGGATTGAAAAAAATTCAGTTCACAAATAAAGCCTGAACAAGATGTGGCTAAATAATAATGTGACATGAATATGAGGTTTTTACTAAATTGCAAAATGAATATGAATTGTCAGTGTGAGATGCTACCCAACAAATTAAAATAATTTTAGGCAGCATTAATAGGAAATAGTATACTGGCTCTGCTGCTTACTACGTATGAGACTTTGAGCAAATCATTTTGACCCTTTTATTACTATATATATATAAAACCATAGAACCATAGAACTAGACCTAGAAAGAACTTCAGATATCATCTAGTCCAATCCCTCTCATTTCAGATTCTATAACTAAGTGATTCTATAACTAAGGAGCATTTCAGTTCTAAATCCTGTGCTGTTACAACTATAAGAAGGCAAATAATATTCTTTTTATTTTCCCCTTGGTCATATCACATCTGTAAGCCATAACAACAGGCCAGGTTAAAAGAGACAAAGACATGGATTTGTGTGAATGGAGAGAGGGGTAGTGTACGAAATTCATTTTATGAATATAAAAATATCAACATTTGTCATCTGAGTGGATGTGTAACATGTATGAGAATGAAGAGGTGAAGATAACAAAATATCAAGAACCAGGATAACTAGAAGATGCTGTTGCCTTTGATAGAAAATGGAAGTTCAAGATAGTAATTTTAATGAAAATATAATAAATTCTATTTTGAATGTGTCAAGTTTGAGATAACCATGAGACAGCTATTTCAAAATGTGCAATAGATGATTGGAGAAACAGTACTATAGCTCAGGAGACAGAGAGAGAGAGAGAGAGAGAGAGAGAGAGAGAGAGAGAGAGAGAGA
>NW_020954548.1:3961828-3970821 GCF_900497805.2 Vombatus ursinus
AGAGAGAGAGAGAGAGAGAGAGAGAGAGAGAGAGAGAGAGAGAGAGATTGTTCTTGTAACTATTTGTATAAAGATAACTAAAGCCACAGAAGATGAATAGGTCACTAAATGAGGCTATATAGAAAAAAAGAAAAGATTACCAAATACAGAACCTTGGTATAAACTCACAGTTAAACTTAGAAGGTATGGCTAGATAGGTAGTAGGAGAAATAAGAGATAACAATCACGAAAGCCCAGAAAAGAGGGTATTCAGTTGGAGATGATGGTCAACAGCGTTTAGTGTTGCAGAGAAATTGAAAAGAAAGAGAACTGAGAAAAGAGTAGTCATGTAAAAATTAAGAGATCATTGATAGTATTGAAAGGACTCAGACAGAATCACAAAAGCAATATTTGACAAAAATTCAGTATGTTCAGTTTGGAGAAGAGAAGATTGGGGGCGGGGCATGCCAGTTGTCTTACCTGTCAAGTAGAAGAAGAACTTTATTTTATTTGGCCTTAAAGGAATGAACTAGGACTAGTGTTTGCAAATTACAGAACAATAGATTTTAGCTTAATTATAAGAGCAAAAGGTCCTAAAATTAGAAAGATCAATAAATGGAACAGGCTTCCTCAGCAAGGTCTTCTGGTAGAGATTGAATGAGTACTTGTTAGGAATATTGCAAAGTAAGTAGGGTCTTCTACAGTTAGAGACGATACTGGATGATTCTGAGTTATCTTCCAGTGTTAAATGAGTATGCTTTTTTAATGAATAATAAGGATAAATTAGATTCTTACTTCAATGGATTTTGTCATTTAGGCAATATTAATCTATTATTATAGGTGATATCTATGATAATATCCTTCCAAAGATATAACATGGAACCAAACCATGCTTTGGTATCCTGTGCACTTCTCATCTATGTTATCCTCCAAATCTTCCAAAGGGGAACTACCCTGGGATCTAGTAGCCTTGCTTTAGTTTTATTGATATTGTACAGCATGATATATGTCCTCTCTCTCTCTCTCTCTCTCTCTCTCTCCCTCTCTCTCTCTCTCTCTCACTCATTCTTTTGCACAATACTTGTCCACCATTTTTTTCCAGTCATGCAAAGTAATAATGATAATAGTTGGCATTTATCTAGTACTTTAAGGTTTACAAAGTAGTTTTACATATATTACCTCATTTGGCATTATCCTTTCCTTTAAACAGCTTTTAAACTTAATGGAGAGGTAAAACAAGAGGTAAATATTTTAAGAAAATGATAGTGTGTTCTATATATGAAATAATTACTGGATGGGGGAAGTAATGATAAGACAATTGTAAATCATTCTTGAATTAACTGCAGAGGTTGACTGAATCGTTCAAGTGAGATAAAAGTATAAAGTGAAAATGAATGACAAATTGAGAGTCTATCTAGAGCAGGTATTCTTGTCCTCAGATCAGGAAAAAAATGACTTTATTTCAACTAACCGCTGGTTGAATTTGAACATTTTCTTCAACTATTAAAAAAATAAAGGGGGGATACTTGATACAAAAAGAGCTTAAGAACTCTTGGCCTAGAGGATCAGTGAAAAATGTGCTCAAATTAGTAAATCATGCCAATTGATTGCCAAAATAAAAATAAGTAAATCCAGACTAAATAGCCTGGGTTTAAACAGAATCACTAAGACTGGGATTACAATGTAGTAATCAGTCCTTAATCCATGATATTTCACTTATAGAGTGCATAAAGTAGTGATATCTGAGGATAGTAAGGGAGACTTATAGATTGAAGTGATAATGGTCTTCGGAGGAAGGTGATAAGACAGAAAAAAAATTGAAGATGGAGACAGTTTGGAAAGGGGAGCAGAATCCAAATTAATACTGAGTTAAGAATTACAAGTTATGACCTTCTTCCTCATATGCATTTCTCATTTATTTAAAATTTGAGAGTGCAAATAAATGTGCCAAGTAATATTTCAGTAAAAGAAGACTAAGTTTATAGGACAGTACTAAGTCATGATCCACTCCACCTTTCAATCTTCGGTATTACTGGGTCTATGGCAGCTTATTGAAATTCAAAAGACTAGGCCCATTCACCGAAAATCAGTGGGTTGAACATGTGCATACTTCAAATGTCAGTGGTTTTATTAGCATTTATTTTAAGTATTTCTCCTTATCCCTCTAATAACTCCAGGGATGGAAACACTTACTAAATTTGTTATGATGGAAAATAAACCTAAATGTCTAGAAAGCATGAGGCTATTAAAGGACAATGACAATTTTCCTATTAGAAAAGTACAGAAAGTAGTGATGAAAGCAGAGAAATGACCTTTGAAAATAATTGTCAAAGCACAGTTCTCTACTTGTATTCATCAAGCTCTTTCCTGCTCAAACTATCAGAAGATTGACAGATAGTAAGCCCATCTGTCACAATCTTTTAATTTTTTCTTTCAACAGACAGACCAAAACATATGGGGAAACTTTTGCAGTATGTGATAAGCAGGTCTATCTTCTGTCAAGAGAATTGCAAGTGGAATCTCACATTTCATGTTGCACAACTACATCAAGCCTATGGCAGGTATCTGTATCCTCTAAGGCAAAGAGTGAAGATGTTAGTCCTTAAGTACTGTTATGTCACACACAGGAAACAATGTATTCCATTCAATTGATTCCAGGACTCATATTACAAATAGCCTATGTTTGTAAGTAGGTTGTAATTACGTTTCTGCAGCAACAGTAAAAAATGTTTTGGATACAGGTCCTACTTATGAGAAAGGTAGCATCTCAAAAGAAATAAGCATGATATATGAGAATAAAGTGAGAACTATTGGTAGAGTTATATCTCCTACATCATAAGAAAACCATTAGTATCCCTTTCAATGTTGGCACCTCTACTCCTTGACTTTGGAGTTTGCTTAAAAATCATCACAAAATCTAACAGTTGAAAGAGACCTTTGAGGTCATCTAACACAACCTCTATATAAAAAAAAATCCTCTTCTATACATACTTGATAAATGGTAATCTATAACTGGCTTACAGATTTCCAGTGGATAGGCACCTTCTACTTCCAGAGGCAAACCATTTCTTTTTCACATTGATCCAACTATTAAGGATTCTCCCCTCTCCTTACACCAAATCTAAATTTACCTCTTTTCAGTTTTCCTCACTACTCCTGTGCCTGTCCTGTGTGAAGGAGAAAGGACAAAAAGTCCAATCCTTCTTCCCCATGATAGCCCTTAATAAATTTGAAGACAACTTTAATGTCTTTCCTTTTCTCTAGACTGATTATACTTAGTTCATTCAACTGATCAGCATAATCATGAGATTAATCACTGCTTTTGCTTTTATTCTGGATACTTTCTAAATTGCCAAAGCTCATCCTAAAATATAAGAGATCAAACTGAACGTAATATTCTAGATATGTTTTGCCTGATCAGGGCAGAATATCGAAGGAATATCCCTTCATAGTCCTGAGTGCTATGTCTCTATAATTAAACCTAAAATTACATTAGCTGTTTTGGCAGTCATATTACATTTTTAATTCTAAAATTACAGTCCAGTAGTAATTCAAGAACTTCTTTTTTAGTTGAACTGAAAATTTGAGAGAAGACAAATATTTGAGATGCATTTAGCTTAATGGATGACAGAGCCAGGTCCCACAAAAAATCTAGACAGGCTGAAATGAATAAACTGAAATCTATTAGGGATAAATTAAAAAAAAAAAACTTATAGTTTGGTCCAAAAATGCAAATTCAGAAATACAGAATGGGGAAGTCATAGTGAGACAAGAGTTTATCTATAAAACAATTGGAGATTTTAAGTAAACTTATAAACTCAATGTATGCCAGCAAAATGATGAGGCAGCCAAAAATGCTAATTCAATCTTGGGCTTCATTAACAGTGGCAAAAGTTCCAGGCATAAAGAGGTGATGATCCCTCTTTACTTTTCCCTAGTCCTTCTGTACTTGTCGCTAGTCAAACTAGCTTTGAATTCTTATTCCAGGTTTCTGATACCCACTGTTTTAGAAGCAGAACAATAAGGTGGAGAATGTCCACTGGAGGATAATCAGAATGTTGAAGGGTCTTATACCCATGCTATATGAGGACTACTTTTGAAGTAATAGGATTAGCCTGGACAAGAAAAGACTCAGGGGGAATAGAAGATCTGTGATCAAATATTGGAAAGACCAATATATAGAAGAGGGATTAAACTTGGTCTGTTTGATGCCAGAAGGTAGCAGCAAGAATAACTGGTATAAGTTGCAGAGTCAAGTTTAGGTTTGATGTCAGGAAAATCTTCCTGTCAAATAAAGCTCCACAAAATGGTATTGGTTGAAAAGGATATATGCTCTCCCTAAGTGAGGAACTTAGAGAAAAGGCTAAAGAAGTACATATCAATGATCCTATACTGGGGATTTCTTTCTGGTATTGATTTGATTATATAATGGCTGTGGTTCCTCTATGATTCTGTGCTATCTAGCTACTCATCTTGATCCTAAGAAGGTGTTTGTTTGTTTTTTTGAGGCAGAGATGATTTTATATTTATATCTATAAAATTTCTTCTTATTTGATTCAGATGAATTATTGTTGAAATATTTTTGGATTCTGAATTTGTTTTTCATTATGTTAGGTTTCCCTCTCAGCTTTGTTTGATTTGAAAATTTGATAAGCATACCATTATTCAAATCAATGAAAATTATTTTAAATAACTCAGAAACCATGGAGGAACCTAAGATACTATAATAGAGGTCTCCTTCCAAGGTGACTTTAAGTCACTGACTCCTCTTTGGGTATAATCATTCAGTAAGTTGTATAACTCCCTAATTGTATTATTATTATTATTATTATTAATTTAGCTCACACATTGTCTTATTTTTCAGAATAAAAAAAAAAAACCACATGCAGCTTTGTTGAGTTTCTTGCTGAAGAAAGGCAGCCCTGATGTAGAATTGCCTCATCTATAAAATGAGCTGGAGAAGGAAATAGCCAATGTTCAAATCTTGCCTTGAGGTATACTGGCAGAGCAATCCTGGGCAAGTCACTCTCATTGTGCTACAGAAATCTTTAAGACTATAAGTTATAGAGAAAATCTTGACCTGAATTGGTAAAGGGAGTTTCTTCATCCAGAAATTCCTCATCCCAATGAAATCACAGTATCTATACTCTGCACAGTAAAATGACTTTTGTACTTCAACAGTTTTATCATTAACCTGATTTACCCTCCAATTACCAATTAAGTCAACAGGCATTTATTAATTGCTTGCAATGTTACAACAGTGTGCTAATCACTGGGAATACATATATGTGTATGTGTATATATATATATATATGTATGTATATGTATATATATATACACAATATATTATACACACATATAGTTACATACATGTAAATTCATAACACACACATATATGTAAAATGCATGTGTGTGTGAGTGTGCATGCGTGTGTGTGTGTGTAAATTAAAGGCAGTCACTGCCCTCAAAAAGCTTAAATTGTAATGGAAAAATTCAGCAAAAGAGGGAAACTGAAAAACAGGGGATGTGGGGAAGGGAAGAAAGGGCTTGATGAAGAAAGAAGTTTGGAGATTCAGGAGTAAAATCCAAAGAGGAATGAAAGTAAACATGGCTGCCTAGGAACTTTCCCTAAAATTGAAATATTTGTGGGCAATGACAAATAAGAATTTGTATTGTTCTTAAGTCATTTCAGTCATATCCTACTCCCCATGACCCTATCTGGAGTTTTTTTTTTTTGTTTTGTTTTGTTTTGTTTTTTAGGAAAGATACTAAGTCGTTTGCCATTTCCTTCTCCAGCTCATTTTATAGATGAGGAACTGAGGCAAAGAGGGTTAAGTGACTTGCCCAGGGTCACAAAACTTGTAAATGTCTAAGGCCAGGTTTGAACTCAGGAAGATGAGTCTTCCTGATTCCTAGCCCATTGTTCTATCCACTGCACTACTTAGCTGGCACTCAGCATGATGAAGCTGTACTGTATCTTTG
The DNA here is from genome assembly GCF_900497805.2 of Vombatus ursinus. Classification (NCBI taxonomy): domain Eukaryota; kingdom Metazoa; phylum Chordata; class Mammalia; order Diprotodontia; family Vombatidae; genus Vombatus; species Vombatus ursinus. The sequence goes on from NW_020954548.1 coordinate 3,967,790, forward strand.
AAATCACTCTTTTCATATGTTCTTTTGCTCTAATAATGTGCTTCAGAACTTTTCTAGGTATAGGAGTCAATCCTGCTGACCTAATAATTACAGTATCCATTTTCTTTACTTTAAAAAAATGACACAACATTTGTCCCTCTACAATCCTCCAGAATTTTCTCCAATATCTTGCAGAGAGACTCAGCAACCTCATCTGCTAGACTTTTAGTATCTTAAGAGCAGAGATGTCAAACAAGAGGTGGGGAGTGGCAACACTGCTGAATGTTACAAAAACCAGATTAAAATGTGGTTGGAGAATATTCAACAAAATAAGTAAAAATGCAATAAAACATTAATAATATTACATTTTAAAAATCAATCAACAGGTGACCTATGGGGATATTTATGCATAGATAAGTGAACCACATTCCTATTTGAATTTGACATCACTGCTAGGAAGCAGTTAATTTGATCTAACTGACTTGATCTTATGAAAGACATTTCATTGCTCTTACTATGTCCATACTTATCTTTAATTCCAACTCCCTAATATGAATTTCTGTTCTATCTTTTTGGGTCTGGCTTGTGTTTTCCTTGCAGAGAAAATTTAAATAAAATAACACATGTTTTGTAACCATGATTCTTTCCAACACATGATGATTCTAGATTTTCTTTGAGCCTTATAATTTCCTGATTATAGCTCCATTTACCTTTTTTCTCCTTTCCTTTATAACCTCAGATAATTCTGCTCTTTATGACTTCTGACATTATATTACAGGATTCTCCTTGCTGTTTCATTTTGTTTGAAATCACCTATTACATGCCTTGTTTCTGTGTTTTCTTTTAATATTTCAGTCAATGAGATTCCTATGTATTCACATTGGTAACTAAAGTCCATGTTTTTTCTTCATAGGAATTATTTCCTTTTCTCATCAACATTTTGTTCTTGAGAGTTTCAAATCCTACTTGGAGCAACTTCCTCTTTAGAATATTAAACATTTTGAGCCTACCTAATTTTTTTCCTCTAAATACTTTGAAGTGAACTATATTAGAACAAAGTGTGTACATTAAACTAGGACCATATTCCCTCTATTTTTATATTGCAAATTATAATAGAATGGCCTTAGACTCACAGATCTAGAAACAGAAACTTTTGAGGCCATCTAATCCAACACTTATTTTAAAGCAAAAGGAAACTGAGACTTAGAGATATTAAATGGCATGACCAAGGACACACAGGTAGAAGGCTTTAGGGCTGGAATTGAAAAGTTCTTCTCATTGGGATTGGAAATCAGATCCTCTGACTCCAGAGCCAGTTTTGTTTCCACTCTACCATATTCCATGAAGTCTTCCATCATTCCCATCCTAATACCCAGTTCGTCCTTGTTGATAGATAGATAGATAGATATATAGATAAATAGATAGATAGATACAGATAGATATAGATATAGATAGATAGAGATATGGATATAGAGAGATATAGATAGATAACATTAAACTTTATATAAATACCTTTTTATAGACATATGTGTTCACATATTTATACTCTATAGATATGTATGTTATCTAAATCATATATCCATACTAATATATCTATCTAGATATTTACACAGCTGTATTAGTTTATTTAAACATATGTCTATATGAATGTCTAGAAATAGATATCCAGTTATATATCTCTTTCTTTAAGAGACTGGTCCTAAAGGTAATAAATGATCTAGCCCCCTTAGGATACATATTGCACTCTGTTTTGCATACCTCTAATGTATTTTTCACACATATGATGCTCGGTACTCAAAAATTTTAGGCCAAGGATTTTGGGGAATTTTGTCACCAGATACATGGTCTTGTAGGGGAAAAAAAAGATCACACAAGACAGTTTGCATCAGTAAGAACAGAAAATGATTTGGAATCTTCTTTAGCAGGAGCCTCTCCCCTTAGGAAACAACAATGAATCTAAACTTAATTGAAGCAGTGTTATCCAAGTGTGAAATGTTAAATTTTAGGTACTTAGTCATGAAGAGTAAATAAGAAAGTCAGTTACTTATGAAATGGCTGAGTGGGAGTATACATTCCCACTCAATTTCATTCAGTTCCACTATCAAAATAGTCTTAAATGATGAAAAAGCCGATCATGAAGTAAATGTCTGACAATGGATTGTAGGTTTGCCATGTAGTGAAAAGGCTCCTCACTAGAACTTAGACACCAGGTGATTATTTTATTATTTTTGACTGAAACTTATGAAGTATATTTCATAAAGTATGAGAGTGGGGGTGTGAAATGTGTTAGGGCAAGAAGTATTTTCATTAATAAAATCAATATTGAATTATATCTAGAATCTTTTCCTATAATAATGTCTAATTTATATAGACTCATCAGCAAATGAAATGTTCCACAAAAGCCATAAATGCCTTTTTGAGTTGTATAAAGCTTCAAAAATCAAGAATTTATCTTTTAATTATTTTTTCTAAATTTAATTAAATAAGAATTAAATGATTATCATGTGTAGTTTTTTTTGCTTAAACAAAGATAGGAAATTGTTTATTTTTTTTTCTTGATGAAACACAGTCACCATCATAAACATTCATTTTTATGCCATATTTATCTTAGCTTTTCTGGGTCTTTAACATTCAGAGTTTCAACTATTTCTTCTGCCAATTTTATACTTACTTCTTATAGATTATAATAGTCTTCAAACTGCTTCTATTTTTCTATTTTTAATCAGCTATAGACTAAGAAAACAGATAACCCAATTTGTCAAGAATTAAATGTTAAATAAAAATAAATAATACTTTCAGGGAGAGACTTAAGAAGTGAAAGACATGTTTTATTGCAGTCATTTGGGGAAGACTATCTTAGACATTTAGAAACCCTTTTCACTGAGGAATGTGTTCTGGAAGATTGAGGATGTCTGTGGAGGTCAAACCCTCAGATAAATATAATGTTACAGTGCATTCAATTCAAATAAGTAAATATTGATAAATTTTGTCCCTGTGCCAAATATCAAGTAAAAAGAGAGAGAGAGAGAGAGAGAGAGAGAGAGAGAGAGAGA
>NW_020954548.1:3970921-4098929 GCF_900497805.2 Vombatus ursinus
GAGAGAGAGAGAGAGAGAGAGAGAGAGAGAGAGAGAGAAATGAAAAGCTCTATCTTTAAGGAGCTTACTTACATTATATGCATATAGTTCTGGTCAATGCACATTGCTTTCCTAGTCCCAGAGATATACTCAGTAATAGAAGACTTTAATCAAGAGGAACTATATAAGCCCTGAAAGATCACCACCACTCTGTTCTCCCAGTCCTTTCCTCAATGGTGATCAAAATACACCTTAAAAATTCTGGGACCTTTGAGCTTTAAGTTGGGTGTGCCCCTAAAACCTATGAAATATGAGTAGGGAAAACAGCAGATAATTAAAATCAAAAAGACATTTTCTGCCATCTTCCTTTGATGAAATTCATTTCAGTTGGAGTTCTCACACTCTAAATTGGCTCTCATTTGTGACCAAGTTTTAGCCTTTCCATGAGTATTATTGCCTGCCCAAACATATGTCTTGCCTAATCCCTACATTTTTTTTTTCTCCAACTTGGTCCCAGTCTGCTGAACCCAAGGAAGCACTATGGAAAAGATTTCAAAATGTATGTTTGGAGTATATTTCTATGTCTTTTCAGAACCACATCATGACGACTTTTTTTTTCTCCCACAGGATACCTTAAACAAAGTGAGTGCTGTGTGGGAGACTGAAACTGACAAAGAGATGATATAGTTAATGGGTTTGCTCAAACCTTTAGCCCTACATAACTCATAAGAAATGACAGCTGTCAAGTTTGTGCATAAAAAAGAGGTTTTCCATATGTGGAAGGCTTCATTAAATGATGTGAAGTTCAACAGTAGTTGAATTTTAATGTTCTAGCTTGGTAATGTCTCACATATTTAAAAGCAGGTTTTTCTTTATTTAATTCTTTTCCCTATGTACCAGGTTTGAGATTCAATTAATTTCTTTAATTTTTTTTAACCACCTATCAAGAATGAAAAAGGCTAAACCATTTCCCAATTCCAAGCATCAAATCAAAGTACTTGGATTTAGATTGTTGAATTAAAGGCCTGTGGTTTATTGTTCTTATCATTCTTATTGTTGTTTTTCAAGGTTGCATTTTAATTTTAAAAATTGCCTTAAATACACACTAAATATTTGCTTCTTAGTTTAATGAAATTTTATTTACCATCTGAATTTTGTTTAGGAATTTTAATTATCTATATAAATTTTGTGTCAAAGCCTGTCTTATTACATGAAGTGTCCAGATACACTTTAGAGAGTATAAAATTTATCTGGATTCCTAGGTATGGACTAATGCCCAGCTGAACCTAGTAAAATTATATTTGGTTGGTAGCTAACACCATTTACAAGGACTTCAGATCATATGACAGATCATAAAGCAGAGCTCAAGGTCACATGTGGCCCTCTAGGTCCTCAAGTGTGGCCCTTTGACTGAATCCAAACTTCACAGAACAAATTCCCTTAATAAAAGGATTCAGTTAAAAGGCCAGATCTGAGGACATAGAAGGCTACACGTGGCCTCAAGATCGCAGGTTCCCCACCCCTGCTTTAAAGTATTTTAGTATACTCTGACTAATAGTCTGAATAGTTCCCTTTTTCTTTTGAAATATCTCATTCCTATCTACCTCCAGAGACAGGTATAATCCATTTGACCCATAGGACCACCCCGAATGAAGTCCAGTGAGGTGGGAAGTAAGGGTTTTGCCTTTCATCACTCATAAATTAGCTCCATTCCAAATAGGCATCTACTACTCCATCTTGTCATTTTAGTAGACCTCTGCCTCCAGCAAGCATATTGATCCTTGTCTTTCCCTATAGACATTTCTTCTCCCCCAGAAAATGGTGCAAGATTTCAAATAGCTGAATTATGGTGGTATTACATTGAACCCAATTAACTAAGGTGATTTTCTGGAATGTCTCTTTTTTCTTTTAAACACTGGTCCCCATTCTACACAGGGCTTCTTGAGGTAAAGGGGAACAACTTTCTATTTGACACCATTCAACCAAGGTTCTATTTCCTAGTTCTGATATATTTATCCAGAATCTTTCCAATTTTTCTTTTCACTCATATTGATTTTATTGGAGTTCAGAAAGTTATTTCTATCATCTTCTTATTTGCCTTTCCTCCTATATATAGACTATTGTTGTTGTTGAATCATTTCAGTTGTGTCTGACTCTTTCTGACCTCTTATAGAGTTTTGTTGGCAAAGACACTGATTGGTTTGCCATTTTCTTCTTCAGCTCATTTTACAGATGAAGAACTGAGGCAAAGAGGGTTAAGTGACTTGCCTAGGGTCACATAGCTAGTAAGTGTCTATAAAATATAAACTCCAGTAAACAAGGCTGATTGAGCAAATTATTTTGAGTGGCTTGTTAACAAAGTGGTCTTCATTTCTCACCAGCTGTTATGATTGGTTTTGAATCCACAAAAACACTGGGGACCCTTTAGCCATACACCCAATCTTTTTCAACTTTCTTTTTTGTGTTGTCTTCCCCCATTACCTCCTTGAGAGCTGGAACTCTTTTTCATTTTTCTTATTTGTATCCCCAGCACTTAGCACAATACTTGGCACATAGACAATGAATAAGTGCTTATTGACAATTGATTATTGATTTACTAATTAACTCTGAATTCTATGCAACTATAAAATGTTACCACTTCTTGAGTTTCAGTAAATTTCTGCAATGAATACATTGTACCCAGATTAATTTTTCTCACAAAAAATGTAAACAAATTCTACTTCTGGAGTTCGAGAACACAGGGCTTCTGCATTACACTGCAGTGCTTAATACAGTGCTTGACACTTAGTAGGTGCTTAATAAATAGTGATTGATAATTACATTTTCATAGTGCTTTAAGGTTTGCAAGTGTTTAACATGTGTTATCTTATTTAATCCTCATAAGAACCTTGTGACCTGGTGTTAATATCATCTCCATCACAAAAATGGGGAAACAGCCTGGTAGAAGTTTAGTGACTTGGAACATCTCACAGTGTCAGAAGATTCAAACTCATGACTTCCTGAGACTGAGTTCAGCATTCAACCCACTAAGCTTCCCAATTAAGTAACTTCCCTCCATTTTATGTATATTCTTCTCATGTTACTCTCATCTTCTAGCTCTCCCTTCAGCTGGTTCCTCTCACATAAGACTGCCTCTTTGAGTTTCCATTCCAGTACTTGCTACACATTGCCTTATGTTACCCAGTGCACTCACCACCAACACACAGATCTTGGAAGTGGACTGAGAATATTCACGACCCCTTTAATAAATGCTTGTTTCCTCTTCACTGTTCCATTACAACTAACATACTCTTCCTGTTATTTCTCAGCATCTTCTCTGCCTTTGAGGTTTACTGTATCCAATTTTGCAGGCAAAACATGTCTGATGTTTGGAATCTGTTAACCTCTAAGGCATTCTTTCTATACTATCAAGGAGATCAATGTCTCATTCTCTTTCTACCTCAACTCTGGACCTCATATACTACTGGACAACATTTACATTATTATTTATTTTAATTATTACTTTTTATATTTTGAATTCCAAATACTTTCCCTCCCTCTATCCCCTTTCCCACCCATTGAGAAGGCAAGCAATATATTATTTATACATGTGAAATCATACAAAACATATTTCCCTTTTAGCCATTACAGCATGCATGCTGATGTTCTCATAAATACCCTAATCCCCCAGATCCTCAATCTAATCAAGTCCTATGAATTCCTCATATATATATAAATATGATTGCATCCTTGAGTTTGCAATCACCAACAAATTTTGCACTTCCTTAATGACGAAGTCTGAAATTCCATTATCTGATTATAACTATTGATCTTGCCACAGATTATTTCTTTTTCCTGCAAAACATACTTTTTATTTTCCCTGTGATCTGAAATCCCTCAATTCCCTCTACAATTTGCCAGACCAATACACTTTTTGTTTTCTTAGACTCTTCTGTATTCCCAAACTCTACACCTTAGTGAATCAATTTAGCTCTATCCTATCCATTACTCATAATTCCCCTGTTCCCTTTACCTATTGTTGTTCATACCTTCCCAAGCCCTAACTCTGGATTACTTTTGTCATTTCTTTCCTCTGTTTTTGTATATGTACTGCTAAATGGAGTTAGATGGAGAAATTCAATCATGTTCACTAGGTCTGCTAAAAATGTGTTATACTGCATATGGTCTTTGACTTAACACTACTACTGCTAGGTTTAAATCCCAAAGAGATTAAAGAAAAGGGAAAAGGAACTGTTCGTACAAAAATACTTATAGCAGCTCTTTTTTGGTGGCAAAATATTAGAAATAGAGGGGATAGCCATCATTTGGGGAATGGATAAATAAGTTGTGGTAAATGCTTGTGATAGGATACTATTGTGGTATAAAAAATGATGGGAGGGCAGAGCCAAGATGACAGAGAAAAGGCAGGGACTCACTGATTTCTCCCCAATTTCCCTCCAAACAACTTTAAATAACACATTAAAACGAATTTTAAAGTTGCAGAAACCACAAAGAGATGGGGTAAAACAATTTTCTAGCTCAAAATAACTTGAAAGTTGAAAGGAAAGGTCAATTGCACCAGGATGAGAGTGAAGCACACTCTAGCTGCAACCCAAACTGTGCCAGCACAGGCCACACTACAGCAAACCAACAGCAGGCCTTGGGGATGATTGAATCAGTTGCAACAGTGAGCTCTCAGCCCATGGGGTAAGTAAGTAAGGGGGTTGGACAACTGATCAGAAGGAGATTAAATGAGTCATTTGCTGGCATTGGAAGCAAGATTCTGTTTCATTGCCTATACATGGATCTATTTGGTGGTCCTGGGGTAAATTCTCAGGGCAAGGAGGAGCACTAGTACTCCAGGACTTGTTGCAGAAGGAGAATGTGGACCCTGGTCACAGTTCCAGGATGAAAAGAGTACTTGTGGTCACTCACAAACTAAAGCACAGGCCAGGAGAGCAGTAGCCACACCTCTCCTTAGATCATAAGATGCTGGAAGAACTGAAAACTTATATATCCCTGGAACTAGCTCTAAAAGCAACAGAAAAAAAAATTGATCTGAATCTTGGGACAGTGACCTCTTTGTTACAGGAGCAGAGCTCCATTTTAACAAAGAGTTAAAAGTCAAGAAATAGGCTGGATGAATAAGCAAACAAAAAAGATCCTGAACCATAGAAAGTTACTATGGTGACAGGGAAGATTAAAACACAAACTCAGAAGAAGACAAAAATGTTAATACTGCTGCTACATTCAAACTCTCAAAGAAAAATGTGGATTGGTTTCAAAATTCTTGAACTAGTCCAGAAAGGATGTTAAAATAATATAAAAGATATAGAGGAAAAGTTTGGAAGAGAAATGAGAGTGATGAAAGTAAATCATAAAAAAAAAGTCAATGATTTGGTGAAGGAAGCACAAAAATGTACTAAAAATACCTTAAAAAAGAATAGGCCAAATGGTAAAAGAGTTATACAAATCCACTGAAGAGAAGAACTCCTTAAAAAGCAAATGAAAAAGTAGGTACAAAAACTCACTGAAAAAAAATAATTTCCTAAAAAGTAGAATTGGACTAATGTAAGCAAATGTAAGCAAATGACTACATGAGACACTAAGAAAGAATGAAACAAAATTTAAAATTTAAAAAAATTTTTAAAAAATGGAAGAATATGTGAAATATCTCATTGGAAAAACAACTCACATAGAAAATAGATCAAGAAGAGATAATTTAATAATTAATGAAATAATGGAAAGCCATGATCAAAGAAAAAAAGAGCTTACATATCATCTTTCAAGAAATTATCAAAGAAAACTGTCCCAAATATCTTAGACCTAGAGGGTAAAATAGAAATTGGAAGAATCCACTAATCACCTCCTGAAAGAGATGCCAAAATTAAAACTTCCAGGAATACTATAGTCAAATTTCAGAGTGCCCAGGTCAAGGATGTACATAGCAAATAGCCAGAAAGAAAGAATTCAAACACCATGCAGCCACAGTCAGGATAATATGAGATTTAGTAGCCTCTACATTAAAGGATCAGAGGGCTAACAATATGATATTCTGGAGGACAAAGAAGGTAGGATTGCAACCAGAGTATTTACTTCATGCTAAACACTGCTAAGTACTAGGAATACAAATAGAAAATCAGAATGCCCTTGTTCTCAAGATCACTTTCTATTAAGAAAAAGAAACATTCATAGGACTTTTCAGCTGTAAGGCATCTTGAAGACCACATTGAACCCAAGGTCTCAGCATTGCAGTGAATGGCAAGGCCTAGGGCTCCTTCTGGTGCATTGTCAGGTCGGTTATGAAAGTTGCAGTGGTGGACAAGGTGATGAATTCAATGATCCTCCATCTTACTGGAAGGATTCCATTTGGTAATTTCTTGCTCATGCAAGTAGTATAAGCACACATCTACCCACCAAGGTGGTGAAATGGGGAAGAAAAAAGGGACTTTTTTTTGTACTGAAGCACATAACATTGGGTATCAGAGAATGAACTTATGGATTAGAGTAGAGTAGAGATTCTGGATGCCCTCCTTTAGGGCATGGTGGGGGGGTCAACATTTAGAAAGGAAGGAGAAAGGAAAAGGAAATATTGGTAGGTAGATTGAAGAAGTCTTCCCAAAGCACCTGCTCCTACTGAACCTTCTAGATGGGGTCTGTGCCATTGGATGGACAGGTTGTAATATACTCACTCCTTAACTATGCTTCTTGGTATCCCTGGTTTCCTTTAAAATTCAACTCATGTACCACCTTCTGTATGAAAACTTTCCTGATTCCTCTCAGTTGCTAAAGTGTTTTTTTCCACACTGACTTATGTTCATGCACACACACACACACACACAATATATGTGTGTGTGTGTGTGTGTGTGTGTAATTACATATGGATATGATGCTTTCTGCCTTTAGAATATGTGTTTCTTAAGGGTTGGAACTGTTTCAATTTTATCTTCCAGTGTCCGTGTTTAGCACATTACTGGGCATATAGGAGATACTTAATAAATTATTTCTGATTGATCAACAGCAGTTTAAAAAAAGTTCAAGTGAGAAGATAGTGATGAAGATATAAGTAAATAAATAAACAAATAAATTCAACAATAAATTCTCCAATGAGAGATACCAAAGTTTAAATAAGGTATTGTCCCTGAATTGATGGAATTTCCAGTCTAGGTGTATAGCTAACAATGTGTTAAAAGGAGTATATGTTGTAAATGAAAATGGAATTAAAAATGAACATACAGAAACAAAAATAAAATTTCTTAGGGAATAGCTTTAATAAAGGAAGAATGTAATAAAGTTATTATGAGCATTGACAAAAGAAATATAAAAGCCCAGTCCATGAATTTTTTTAAATGATTTTGAAAATGAGTTTCATTCTAGAGTTTCTTTTCAATGATAATTTAGTAGAATGCATCATGGTCAGAATCTTGACATATACATTTAGAAGATGACTGTCAGTATCTTCTACTTTAGATTGGCTATTTTTTTAGTAGTATATTGGACTGTGCAAAAAACTTGGATCCATTTGTCATTATAACATTGGAAAACAAGATGAACTAAACTCATACCAGTAAATTAGGACAGAGAATTCTAAAACACAGTCTGGTATTTAAAGTTCTCCTTCACAATCCAATCTCAACTGAGTCCTCCAGACATACCCAATATTGATATGCCTTACAAAATTTCAGAGTTGCAAATCAAAACTGAACAGGAATGCTCTTTACATCATCACCAACCAGAGTCAGCCAGTCTCGACTAAAAGACCCATACAAATGAGAAACTTTCTACCTATTGATTCATCATATTCCACAATGAACTAAATTTGTTCAGAAGCTCTTTTCTATGTCCAGTAATTTTTTTTTCTATCATTTCTACCCACTCCTACTAGTTCTTCCCTCTGGCTCCCTTTCTGTTCTGCTCAAGTCAAGTCACTCAACAATAATTCAATAAGCATTTATTAAATGCTCACATTGTGCCAAGCACTGTGCTAAGCACTGGAAATGCAAATACAAGCAAAACCAAAGACAATCCCTGTCCCTTCTCAACTATGCTTCTTGGCATACCTGGTTTTCTTTAAAATTCAACTCATGTGCCACCTTCTGTATGAAAGCTTTCCTGAGTCCTCTTAGAAAAGAGCTTACATTCTAATGGGGGGATATAATACATAAAAAGACATTGATAAGCAGATAGGGGTGAGGCACTTAACATGGAGAAGTCCAGAGAGCCAGGAGTGGGGCTTAGAGAGTAGTGAAGGAGTGAGAATGAGCTTATATAGCACATTGTAAACCTTAAAGTGTTTTGTGAATGTCAACTTCTCTTCCTAATATTACAGCTACTACCAAAATGATGACAATGACAAAAATAACTATGATGATAATGACAATAATCATCAGGTGAATTAGTCTCTATTCCCATCTGCTCCTTTCTATAAATTTATTATTGATAATTTTGAAACAAAGTCTAATATTTTGCTTTAATCCCTATGTATAAATAGAACATCATTTAAGAGTTTTGAGAACTTGTTTGAGCTTGTCTTACGTGAAATAAATTAACAAACTCTTCCAGCTTTGGATTATCTGAAAATTTGATGACTCTTCTATGAATGTCATCCTCTAAGTTATTATTAGAAATGTTGGTAAGAATAGAACTCATGGTAATTCTATGGAAAAATTTTTTAAAAAACCCTACAGCTTCACATCAATTATTATTCTTTGTCTTTCTGTCTAGTCAGCCATTTCTCAATCTACCTCATGATAGTAACATCTCACCCATATCACTCCATCTCGAACACAAGGATATCATGAGAAAATCTGTCAAATGCTTTCGTAATGTCTAGATATATTGTGTCAACTCTATTCTATTTTTCTAGTCTAGTAATCTTGTCTCATAACAGGAAGTAGTTAAACTGGCAAGACCTGTTGTTGAATCCATGTTGCCTCAGCTTCTTCTTCTAAATGTTCATGAACTATCTAGAATTTTGGTTTAGGAATTCTTTTTTTGCCAAAAATTAAAATCAAACATATTATATTCACAGTCCATTCTCATTTAAAAAAAATTTGAACAGTTGCCTGCCTTCAGTCCCATGGCACTTCCTGAAAATCCTTATAATTTTCTACTGATCACCAGCATCCCTCAGCATTCACATTCACCAATTCTTTGCATACCAGGGATGAAGTTTATTCAGGCTTTGGGACATGAACCTACTGAGAGCAGCTATATGTTTTCTCACCTCACTTATCACAGGTTTCAGCAACTTAGTAACCATTTTATTCTTCCCACCAATCCCAGAGACTTACCCAAGGAAGACAGAATGACTCTTCTTGTCATGTCAAATTCTGGTTACCTCTTTATCCCTCAGTATAACCATAATGAATATGTTTCTTCCTTTTCTGATAAACAGTGATTAATTCTCTCCTGATGGCAGTTATATTTTTGTTATCTTCTGAATAATATGAACTCTTCTGGAAATACATATATAGCATTCTTCAAAATTGAAGAGGTATATGAAATCCAATCATCATAATCATCTTCATCATCATTAATGTCATCATTATATGCACATATTCACATGCCAGCATATATTACATATTTGTATACAAGCATGGGGCATTTAGGTGGCTCAGTGGATAGAATGCTAGGACTGGAATCAGGAAGATCTAAGTTGAAATTTGTTCTCAGACACTTACAAACTGTGTGACTCTGGGCAAGTCACTTAACCTCTGTTTGCCTTAATCCACTGGAGAATGAAATGGCAAACCACTGTAGTATCCTTGTCAAGAAAACCCCATTGACAATATGGTCCATGGGGCCATCAAGAGTCTGAAACAACTGAATGATTGAACAACAAAACATTGAACAACAATGTACATGTATGTATGTGTGTGTGTGTGTGTGTCTCTGTCTGTCTGTCTACACACACAAATTCATTCAGTGGGTCAGATGCAACATGGCAAGTGAACTGTAAATCTGTGTTTCCTAAATTATGTTCAATGTGATATGAATAGAGGATTCATGAGAACATCCTAGTGTTATTTTTCCCTCTACAATCTTCTAGTTCTTTTTACAGTAAAATAGTAATAAGAATATTTCATTAAATATATTGTATATAGAGACACAACAAGATATGCCATTGATATAGTGCTTTGAAGTTGTAAAATGCTTTACATATATTATTAAATTTGATCTTTAGAACAATTCTGAGTGGTTGATAGTATGGGTTCATTAACTTCATTCTAAAAATGAGAAAATTCAGGCTCAGAGAATTTTAGTGATTTGCTAAGGATCATGTAGCTAGTTAGCATGAGAAATGGGGATCCAACTCAGATCCCTGATTACTTTGGTTTTAGCCACACTTGCCATCATGCAATGTTGAAGACACATTTAATTTGTAACTATGACCAAAATGGCAAAGTGATTTTTTGATATAAAGCATAGCAGACATATATACATCTGATTGCACAATACTCTAGGGTATTATCTATAAAATTTAGTGATATCAAAAAATTCATAAAACAAAAATAATTTAAATATTTTATTATAAAGATATATCACATACTTCTTTGATCTAAGGGAAGAAATAATAAATCATCAAGGCCAACCATCTTCAAAAAGGTTAGGAATTATTGTACTCATGAACACACTATTTCACATGATGTGAAATGTGCCTTTTGCACAAAGGCATCGAAAGGTTTTATAACCTTCTTACAGGTAATCTCAATTTTCTGTACATTCTCACTTGACATATCCACCTTTGCTTTCACTTTTTCAGAATAAGGGTGTTCTTTACACACACATACACACACACACACACATATGTCACAGACCACAAAGTGTATGTTTCTTCTTTTTATTTCTTACAAAACTCCCCTTAGTGATTTCTGTAGCAGTAACAATTGCAGGACTTCTGCTCTTTAGTGTTTCGATGGCAGTTAAACAGAGGCTCCACGATATTCACCCATGATTGATGTTAGTGCTAGAATTGCTTGGTGAATCATGTATCTTCCTTGATGAATAGATAGCAGCAATCTGGGAAACACAAAGAGCATATTCACACCATCAAAATCAATGAATCAATCTCCCTTCCAGACATTACCAGCTAATAGCTATAAACTCCCCTTTAATAGTCAGTCATTTAAGTATTTCCCAAGAAATGTAACTAAGTGCCCCCAGTTACACAGATGGGTTCTACCTTTGGTGGATGACTTTGCTTTTCTGGCTCCTTTTAGTCAAAGCTTCTAAAGTACTCCAGAAGTTTCATTAATTAGGTTAAGTAGGTGCAAATTAGAAGCAACAGGTTTTGAAATTACATGTCACAAGTTGTCCTTCTTCCTTCTCAATGGTCATTAATGTGGTATACTAAAGGGTTTATATGGAGAAATAATTGTTCAGGATATGGAGGACTGTCACAAGAAACCTATCAATCAGGATAACAGATTTTCAATCTCTCAAGCCCGGGGCGGGGGAACAAAATAAAACAGTATATCCATCCACATTCTAAATGTTTTTGATTTCCATTTTTTTTAAAAGTTTTAATTTGAAACATTTGAGTAGTCCCACCTTTGACACACAGACTAGTTATGTGGTCCTGGATAAGAATGCTCAACAAGTAGAATGTTTCACATAGTTAAGCTGCATCTAAAAGAAGTTAAAGAGATAGTGATCCACATGATCTCTAAACCTATTTCACCAATGGCCTACAAGAAATCTTTACCTGATGTCCTAATTAGAATCTCTAGCTCAAAAAGTCCAAAAGCAGCATGGATACTTTGGGCAATCACTTAATTCTGAATATTCTTTCTTCCTTTGTTTCTGTGCTTAAGCATTTTTACTAATTTTCTTAAGCATTTTTACTAGTTTTCATCCTGTCTTTTCCCTTTTTTTGAGTTAGAAAATCATTCATCCAGTCAATTAACATTTATTAAGTGTCTACTGTATACCAGGCACTGCACTAAGTGATGGAGATACAAAGAAAGGCAAAAAAAAAGTCTTCTTCTGTAAAATGAAAAGCTGTACTAAATTACCTCAAAGCTTCCTCCAATGCTTTTTTAACCATTATAATAGCTTCTTAATAGATTTTAACCCTCTCTAATCCCTTGCCATTCTCATATGTCCTTCATACTATTTCCAGATGAATTTTTATTATGTGCATAAAAAAGCTCAAGCCATTTTCTGTTCATAATCTTAAGTGATTCCAAATGGCCTCCATGGTACATAACAAATTCTTTGATCTGACACAGCCTTTTCAGAATTTGGTGCCATCTTTACAGATTTATCTCATAATGATCACTGGTATCCCATCAAAATCTTAAGGAATATTATAAAATTTTAGAAAGTTTCTCAACAAAATTAATTGTGGTTTAATTCAAATTTAGTAAATTTACATCAGTTAGTCCTTTTATAAGGAAAATAACTTTGCTATGCAAAATCAATAGGATGTTATCTATGAAGCAGTTCGAAGGGAACAGGTTTTAGCACTAGAAAGTGTGTCAAAGATCCCTCCTTATGTCTTAATTTGGCAACATTTCTTTCTCTCCACTCACAAAGCCAAAGGAAACCATGGTTGAAGCCCTCATCATCTCATATTTTTAGTGTGTTAGTAGTCTTCTAGTCAGTCTTTCTGCCTGAAGTCTCTATCACTCCTGTCCATTCTTCATTTAGTTGTTGAATTGATCTTCAAGGAGAAGGAAGAAATTCTGCATTAAAGGAAGGTGCCTAGGATAGCCATCTCTTCTTTTCTTATCTGGCTGCACCCCTCTGGTCTTCATCATGCCCTCAGGTTTGGTACATCTCCCACTTCCCATTTTTCAGCTTCTTTTCATGTGTTGTCTCCCCCTGATTAGAGTATGACTTGCTCAAGGGCAGGGGCTATCTTTTACCTTTCTTTGTATTGCCAGCACTTAGCACAGTCACTGACATATGGTCAGTCATATCTGACTTTTTGTGACCCCACTTAGGATTCTCTCGGCAAAGAAACTGGAGTGGTTTGCCATTTCCTTTTCCAACTCATTTAATATATCAGGAAACTGAGGCAAACATAGTTATGTGACTTGACCAGGGTCATACACGTAGTAAATGTCTGAGGTCAATTTTGAACTCAGGTTCTTCTGACTCCAGGCTTGGCACTCTAGTTACTGACCCACTTATGACTGACACATAATAAATGTTTACTGATTAAAAGAGCTTTATTTTAATAAATGACAGATCTCTCCATATCACCCTCCTACTCGACAAACTTCCTATTATATGCAGGATAAAATATAAAATGTTGTATTTGATGACTAAAGCCCTTTACAACCCCATCCTTTTCTTCCTTTCAAGTCTTCCCATACTTTGGCCCCTTTGATGTATTTTATAGTTTAGCTACATTGACCTTCTTGCTATTCCTCATATACAGCATTCTATTTCATAGTCCATGTCTTTTCACTAGCTTTCCCCTTTGCCAGAAAAATTCTACCTCTTTACCTTCAATTTCAGACTTCCCTGGACTTCACTTTATAATAACCCAAATCCCTCCTTCTTCAGAAAACCTTTCCTGGTTCCTTCTACTGTTTCCTCCTCAATATTTATTCCATGTATGGCTTGTATGTAAACATACACATTATACCACCTCCACCCTTCCAAACCTAGAAGTAAATGATTCCATAATTTTATAGCATAATTATAGAAAAAAGAACTAGAAAAAAACAAGAAGAAAAATCTAAATAAATCACAGGAAAAGAAAAAAAACGAGTATGGGATCTTAACTTGGGTTTTATGAAATTATTGCTAAATAATGAAATAAATGTATTTCAATGTAGTTTTTTTTTCATTATTTTATGTATTTTATTTCATGCATTTGAAAATATTCTGAGGAGTCCATAGTCTGCCAGCACAGACTTCCCAAGGGGTCCATATCATCAACAAAAAATAAATTAAAAAACCCTTATTTTATGAGAATAAATGATCAGGGCACCAAAAAAAAAGATGTTGTTAGTTAAGTGGCCTATTGGGTTATAACCAGATTTTACTGTTTTGAACCAAGACTTTTAATAAAATCAGACCTGTCACTGAAACTAAAAGGAGAAAATGGACTTTTTTTTTTTACCATTTTCATCTGAATTTAGGGTTGTTTATAATTCATCCTGACATAATAGAAAAAAAAAGTTCAACTTAGAACATTGTTTTGTAAACCATAAAGCCTTGCATAAAGATGTTATTGCTAATCTTACTATTGATTCATTTATGAATATTTGATATCAAAAAGGAGGTTTCAAGGTAATCAGAAGGTGTGACTATAGTGTGAAAAGACTAATTCTACAAGTGTGCCATGTAAATCAGCCTGCATGCTATATTGTTGCATTTCCAAAAAAAAAAAAATCTACAATAAGAGCAACTTCAACTAAGTCCTATCATATAATTAAGAAATTATTTAATAACAATGAATAACTATTTATAACAAAGAAAGTATGGGGTAACATATTGATGCTGAATAATATAGAACTAATGAAAGGGAACAATTATTAGCTTCTGAGAGAATCACTGATGTGATTTGACTATAAATTAATAATTTAAAGCATATTAATTGCACTAAATTGTTAACATACATAAATATTGTTATTATAGGATAGTGGATCTTTTTAAGTATGAGGACCCATTTTAATGTTAACAAATTTCTGTCTCTGCAATGACAGTAATTGTATTATTTATATCCCTTGATTAAGAAAGCCTAAGAAATATAAACTAGTCAAATATACTATAGACACAACTAGATGATGATGCAGTGTATAAAATGCCAGTCGTGAAGTCATGAAGAGTCCTCTTCCTGAGTTCAAATCTGGCCTTGGACACTTACTACCTGTGTAACCCTGGGCAAATCACTTAGCCCTGTTGGCCTCAGTTTCCTCATCTGTAAAAT
Source organism: Vombatus ursinus (assembly GCF_900497805.2). Lineage (NCBI taxonomy): Eukaryota > Metazoa > Chordata > Mammalia > Diprotodontia > Vombatidae > Vombatus > Vombatus ursinus. The sequence continues at coordinate 3,985,770 of NW_020954548.1, forward strand.
GAGCTGGAGAAGGAAATGCAAATCACCCTAGTACCTTTGCCAAGAAAACCCCAAATGGTTTCATGAAGAGTTGTACATGAATGAAAATGTCTTAATAACAACAACGAAATAAACTATGAATTCAGAAATACGTCATAAATTTTTGTTTCATCTATCCCTATAACAACTACATATCTACATATAGAGTAGCTGGTTGGTATAATGTATAGATTGTTGGATTTGGAGTTAGAAAGACAGGAGTTTAAGTCCTGCTTCTGATACTCACTAGTCTTGTGACAGTGGGTTAGTCACTTAATAACTATCTGCTTCAGTTTCTTCACCTATTAAACAGGAATAATATCACCTACCTCCTAAGATTGTTAAAAGAATAAAATGTTATAATATGTGCAAAATATTTTGCAAACCATAAAGTTCAATGTCAAAATATTACATATTTTTTAAAAAGAGTAATACATCTAGGAGAGTCAAAGCTGTATAAAGTTCTAAATGACAATTATTTGATATGTGCATAGCTTCACAGACCCTTTAAAATAATTCCATGGGTCTGACCACAAGGTTCTTCTTATGTATTTATATGAAATTTGTTTCCACTGTGAAAAAATAATAGTCATGCATATTCAGATATACTAATAGTTAAAACCTAGTCCTTATAATATTTCAGAGTTCATATAATGTCAGATATCATTCTAGTAGGTGTGGTTCCCAATTCCCAAAAACCTTATTATCAAGGATTTTCATTATAAGTTATAATAATACTAAGTAATTTCTACCTTTGCTTGTCCAAACATATTTTTGCTTAACTTCCTTCTTTCCTATATTCCATCAATCAATAAAAAATTATTAAGTGCCCTCTATGTGTCAGGCACTGTGCTAAGTACGAAGAATACATAAAGAGGCAAAAGACAGTTCCTTCCCTCCAAGAGCTTAGGATCTAGTAGGGAAGACAATAAGTAAAAAAAAAAATATTTAAAAGCAACCTATATACAAGATAAGTAGGCAATAATGAACAGAGTGAAGGCAGTGGAATTAAGAGAGGTTAGGGAAGGCTTCCTGTAGAATTTGGATTTTTAGTAGGGACTTAAAGGAAGCCAGGGAACTCAGTGGTCAGAGAGGAGAGGCAATATTCCAGGGATGGTGGGGGTAGAGGGCAGTGATAACCAGAGAGAATAACCAGCAAGAATGCCAGGAGCTGAGAGATGAAATATCTGTTCATGGGTCACCTGGGAGGCTGGGATCACTAGATTGAAGAGTATATGTCAGAGAGGCAATACATATGTTTGGACCTGATCCTTACTGATTTTTCTAGTTTTATCTCTTTTTATCTCCACCTCCACCAGAGCCTTTATACATTTAAATCAGAAACACACACACACACACACACACACACACACACACACACTGTGAAAAACAAAAACAAAACACTTAGGTTCCACAGTTAAATTTTACATGCATCTTGTAATCATTAGTTTTCTCAACAGTGAATTTGTGAAAAGGAAATCATTGAAATGTAAAGAGAATTGAGATGAAGAAAGGATAACTAGTTTTATTCTGTGAAGGACAAGGAAAGACTTTTTTTATACAAAGAATGATAAAAGTATTGCTCCACTTTAAAATCATTCAGATTTATAAAATAAATGTATTGCAGGGTGATTATTAAATACCAAAAGAAAAAAAGATTTAAAAAATTTTAAAAATATATTCTTGATTTTATAGAATGGTTCTCTGAAGTGGAGGGAAGACATAGGGGAAAAATTATACAATGTCTAGCATAAAGCAATTGGCAAATATTATTTCATGAACCAAAACTAATTATTTGGAAATAATTTTAAAGAACTAGTGTATTAGCACAATGTTTACTTGAAATGTATATAAGAGAATTTTGAGCTAGAATAGGAAGAATGAAAAGCTAGGTTGAAAACATCTCTGGAGTATTGAATGAAATGAAAAATAATATTCAAATACACAACATAGCTGGCAAAATGTGATTTCTAGGACTTTCTAAAGATATAGTGAGGCTTCCAGGAGCTGCAATGACAGTTCCAGCTGGCATACAGCCCACGTTCTTTGCCTTCCATTGTTGCTTTCACCTTAGATCTTGAGGTTTATTAGTTGATGGATGCCTGTTGCCTGTCTTATTGGCCTCTATGAATCTGAGACAAGTTAGATGATTAGGGTCACATTAATCCTAAAAGAATAAATGGTGCACTATTTATTTATCATGTGGCATTATATAAGATGACGCATTTTACAGCTAATTCATTTTAGAGACAATAGGTGTTAGGAAAAATAAATTTAAGCCTGTATGTAATATTTTATTAAAAACTATACTATGGACACAGGTTGATCAGTGGTATTTTTACCTTCAGCTTCCTAATAAGATCAACTGAGTAATAGGCAACCTAGAAATAACATTGTTGCTTTTAAAATAATGGTATAACATAAATAGGTGTCAAATTTGAGAATGAGGGTTTTTTTTTTAATGGAGCAAAATTATGTGGCAAAGGAAAGCCATCCCTTAAAATGGAAAACTTGGGATCATATTTAGGATAAAAGAAAATTGGATCTATCAGAAAATGAGAAAACAAATATATACATAAACAACACATGTAAGATTTTGTTTTATTTTATTTTACAGTGTCACTTTCTCTAATACCTCTCACCCCTATAAAACTCTCTCTATAAGACTTCACACTGTGGCAGGGACATAAGACATAAAGATACACATACATAATTACAACATACACACACATATATAATTATAACACAAAATGTGACATGATAAGTTCATTTGACATATTAATAACAAAATACTAAGCAATATTTGATGGGAAGCAGTCTAAAAAAATCCCCCAAAACAAAACTAAACAAAAAAAAAACACTGTCCTGGATGTGATTTCTGAGTTTAGAGGGACACCTTGTATCACCTGTGCTACCAGGATCCATGGTTCTATGTCCTACCTTCTACATCTCCTAAGTCCTCTTTTGTTATATACTCTCCACCTCAGATATCCTGGAGCTGCTTCTTGCCACTCCACACTAACCCTCACCTGAAAAAATCATCCTTAGATGTTTTTGGTACAAAAGAGGTGAAGATAACCAGAATTATGAGGCATGAGCATAAGGAGTTTTTCATTCTTCATTTTTGTATCCCTAACAAGTAGAACAGACTCTTTCACATAATGGGCACTTAATAAATATTTGTTAATTGATTGATTGATGAGGCTATTTATGGCTGATTCTATTGAATAGTCAAACCAGTAACTGAGAGCTAGAGCCCCATGCTTCAAAGGAGGGGGAAAGACAAGAAAGAGAGACAGAGACATGGTAGGGGACTAGGAGAGAGAAACAGAGACAGAGACAAAGACAGAGGAAGAGACAGAGGCAAACAAAAATAGAGACAGAGACAGAGATACAGAAAGAGACACAGAGACACAGAGATAGAAAAACAGAGAAAGTGATGGTATTACTTAAAAAGTATTTATTACAAAACTGTCTTTGGTGCAAGATTAGGATGCATTGGGGCAGCTAGATGGCACAGTGGATAGAGCACCAGCCCTGGAGTCAGGAGGACCTGAGTTCAAATACGGCATCAGACACATGATAGTCAGTAGCTGTGGGACACAGAGCAAATCACTTAACCCTGATTGCCTCACAAAAAAAAAAAATAGGATGCATGGAATACTTGTGAATATACATTAAAAGGGAAGACGCAAGCCTTACCATATCTTGTGGCTTACTCATGGCAGCTTCCTCTCTGCCCCCCTCTTTCTCACCTCTTCCCAGCTTACCTTGAGCCTACAGTTCTTCATTGGGTTGAGTGGCAATACCCTTAGTACTGCAGCACTCTAAACAAACCACATACTTTGACTTTTGGAAATATACTGACAATGCGCATGCGCTGAGAATTCTTGGTTCCTTGGTAGCAATGTGCGAGAGATAAAAGAGTATCCATATGCCACTGGTAAATATATTGCTGCTCTGTTTACCTGAGGAGCAGAATTATACCATGCAACAATTATACAATAAAAGGATGTAAATCAATTTTTGGACTGAAAAACAAGGTGCAATGATTATGTGGTGGCAATGATTATGTTGTAAAACACAGTATTGCCTCTCTATATACACAAATATATTTATGTACATAGAGAGGCAGAATGTATGTATGACATAAATATATAATACATAAATATATAAATATAAATAAATATGAATATATTTATGTATCTATAGAGAGGCAGTATATATATGTACTTATATGTGGCAGTGTATATGTGTGTATGGTATACATACATGCACACACACACACATATATAATCTCTCTCTCTATATATATGTACCTCTCTATATGTATATATCTATATCTATGTCTACATCTATCTATCTCTATAGGGGAATTGTGTGGAGGACGTATTGGTGTTTTCTCAAACATGCATTTTCCCTGTCAATAAAGCATATTACGATAATTTGTGAATTTGTCGCTTAACAACACCACAATTGTCTTGCCTGTAGCTCAAATGTTCTTTTATATGTAGTTGTCCTAATCTAGCCATATTTCCTTCTACATTCTCTTTAGTGACAGTTCTTATTCTTCTGTGTACCCATTTGGGATTGAGTCTGTATAGTAACACTTGCAGAAAAAAATAATAAAATAAGATGTCATGTTTCACTTTTACTTCAAGAAAATAAGAATCCTTTCTGTTCGTTGTTTTCTGTTTTTAGGTAATCACTAAAATATTATAATAATGTTTTATTATTTTGTCAGGAGTTGAAGTCAAGTTCACTCTGTTATGGTGCATAGTCCACCACCACCATCAAAAACACCAACAAAAACAAAACAATTGAGACATTTCTCACCTATAGTCCTTCAAGTACCCCAGTCTCCACATTCTAAGGATCATTGACAGTACCTCAGTAAATGGATTTGCCAGTTAGTTTGTTTGTAGGCCTTTAAGATGTAACCCATCTGAGACTGGCAACTTGAATTAACTGAGAAAATTTACATGCGCTCTCATTATGTCCATGCTTATCTTAAATTTTAACTCTATTTTTGTCATTGTATCTACCTTTATCACAGTTCCAATCTTATCTTTGAGCCTTACTTTTCCCACAATACAGTTTAAAAAATACACACTTCTTTTGTCACACTTGAAATTTGTTATATCTTCCGTTCATTCTAAGCTTTTAGCACTACTGTTGCCATTCTTACAAGACCATATAATGTTCTTATATTCATTCTCTATTGTCTTGTCTTACTTGTATCTTTTATACATTAAAAAAAAAGAGTAGAAAAATGAATCTTTTGTGTATTCGCTTTGTTCTTGTTAAAAAACTCTTCCGTACCACTTCATGAGAAATGTTTCTTTTGGTGTATTCAATATTTCATTTTTTGGGTATTTCACATCCTGCTTTGTTTGAATTTTAGTCAATGGCATACTTATGTTTTTTCTTACTCTTTTGCATTATCTGATGTACACATCAGATTGTGCCTAGCTGTTTTCTTCAACACAAATTGTAAGACATATGTCACTTTTCTCCAAGGTTCTCATCATTCTTACTTCAGTAACTTGTTTCTCCTTGTTAGTGAGACCCAGATACAAAATGGCAGTTCCCTTCATTAGTCCACCAACCTTTTCAAAGGACGGAATTATCAACAACTGAATCAGAAAATTATTTTTGCTACTCTGCTTTTAGAAATAAGCAGTTTTCAGTCAATGTTTATGTAATTAAATCCTCTTATCCCTGCTATACGATGTCTTTTCTCCAGGTTTGTAATTTATTTCCCAAATTCATCATCAAGATATGACTTGAAGTTGGGTGGTGGCTTTGAATGAAGAGAGGGGGTTTATATGAGACATATTTACAGGTAGGAATGATGAGGTGCAGAAGAAAGAGAACTGGGCTTGGAGTCAGGACCTTCATTCCCAGTTTGGCCTCTGTCACTTATCAATTACATAAACTTACCAAAAAAAAAAAAAAGAAACAACCTCATCCTTTCTGAACTTACTTTTTTCTGCCTGTTTCAAAAGTGGTTGTGAGTATCTTATGAAATATTGTATTTGAAGGTGTTTTATAGCTATAAAGTACTACATACATTTAGTTGATAATTATTACAAGATTAAGAAGAAATAAATTATACAAATAAATTATCAAGATCATTTGCTAGTCATCATCATTATCGTTATCATGGCACAAATTTCAAGAAAATGTTTCATGTATATACAACTGAATAAAAAGTCCTTACCTTGAGGACAACTTGGTGAAGAGCCTCTCTCTATTCATCTAGTTTGGTCCTTGGAGGGCACTTGAAGTCCATTGCTTGACCCATTTTAGAATCTTTTAAATCATGGCTTGTGCTGTACTAGAATTGATTTCAAGAGCTCAGTGTGACCTCAATGCCACAGTGAAACACTGGTATTTTACTTTAGAAATGAATAATATTCTATGGGCTAAGATTTAAAATGTAGAAATTAAAACATTAATGACTCAAGAATATTTATTTGGTCCAAATTCAGGCTTAATATACAGAAAATATTTTGCTATTAAAAAGTGGAATGGATTTCATTAGCATACCTATGAGAATCAATAACTTCTTTGTTCCAAGGTGATGAATTTAGCAGGTACTTCTAGAGAGTTCCTGGGGGCTATAAAGCCCCTTCTCCCTGGTGTAAGTGTCACAGCTGAACTCCTCACAGAATGGTCTGAAATGTTCTCTCTTCTTCCAAAACAAACAAATGCCTCACCAATTATAGATTCTGTTTCAGCAACTTAGAAACATCATGCTATCTCAGGGCATGTTTCCTCCATGCTAGGGCTACACATTAGGTTGCATACCTTCTTTTCACTCTTCTTTCCAATGAGGGCAAAAATTCTCAACAACAAGTCAGAAAAAAGCTTTCTCTTTATTGGCATTTTAAACAATGTAGAGATGACCACTTGTTGAGTATGTTACAAAAATAAGAACAACTGTGGTTCATGTATGAGCTGAACTAAATGAGCACTGAAGTCCCTTCCAATTTTGAGAGTCTATGATTTCATGATACTTTCTCCTAGGAAACTTAAATATCAAACCAGACAGTATGAATTAGGGGAAACTAAAAATCAGTTATCATAATCTCTGAAAAATCATACAAAGATAGAATCTACCAATTTGGGTCTTCTGGGTAATTTTCAAATTAACGACTAATGCAATGTGTTCATCAGTTAATGTAATAATTTACCCCTTTATATATTAGCTCATTTGGGAAATTGTAAATGATCTGTTGGAAACAATTTACCAGTAAGTTCATTTGCAATCTCTCAATGCAGAAAATTATGTTGCTCTGTTATTGAATAACATTTAAAATTGAGATATTTGTATGTGTTCACAAGCAGAGTATTTCCAGCAGATTATTTATTTGTTAGAATTCATTTTTTTTTCTTATTGAGTTTCAGCTATTCTTACTTCCAGGGAAACTGAAATGATTTATGCTATACTCTACTTGTGATATTATTTTACATCTTTATGCATATATGGCTTGGAAATATGTTTCTAGAACTCAGATTTCACTAAGTACCCATTCTAAAGGAATACTTAGCATAACAAAGTGATTTTATTTTATGTGAATATTTAAAACTCTTTCAATTTTATGATTTGATATCAAAAGTTTGTTTATCCTTTGAATGAAAAAAGTTTAATTTGATTCAATTAAATACATATTTATTAGGTGCCTATTAAGTGTGAAATCCTATGATAGGCACTGCATATGCAAAGATGAAAATAGTACAATTTCTCTCCTAAAGAAGCTAAATGTGAAATAGGGGAAGGGAGATTGACATAATAACATAGTATTAAATGTACTACAAAGTAGCATGAAAGAATCAAATTCAGGTCAGTCATTCAAAGTTTGGGTAAAAGAGAAACCGGAAGTGAATTAACAAAATTTGAGAAGTTAGAGATTCCTCTTAGCTAGAAAAAAGCATAAGAAACTTCATGCAAGAAAATTTACCTCAGCAGAGACATAAAAGAACAATACAATTTCACTAAAGAAAGGTGAAGAAAGGTTGCATTTCAGACATAGGAGATGATATGTGAAGATTTTTAACCCATAGAATAGTACTCATCCCTTAAGCACGTGAGTTCTTCACTGCGGCATGGAGGTCACTCTGAGCTCCTGAAGACTACTCCAGTGCAACATAAACTGTGGTAAAAAGGCTTCTAGTATGGGTCAAGTGATGGATTGTAAGTGTCCTTTAAGGGTTAATCTAGTTAAGTATGGGATAGGGAAGCATTTGATAGAGAAAAAAAAAAACAGTATTAATGCAATTTAACTGGTATATAGCATGGATAAAGAAAAACGTAGAGGGGAAAAGTGAAACCAGATAGAAAGATAGGTTACAACCCAATTATGGAAGTTCTTAAAAGCAAATCTAAGAAGAAACATTAATACTAACATTGTGAGAATGCACTATAGATCATATGGACAGAAGAAATTTGATTGATTAGTACACTATTGAAATAGCCTACTAGTCAGTTTTTTGCCTCAAATCTCTTCCCTTCCCAATCCATCTTTTATTCACCTACTAAAATGATTCTCCTAAAACATGAGTGACCATGTCATTCCACTACTTAGCAAACTCCCATGTCTCCCTACTATCTTTGGGTTGGAAGTATAATTTCATCGATTTGGCCTTTAAAGCCCTTCAAAGTCTGGGCCTTTTCTTCTTTTCCAGAGTTATTATATTTATTCTACTCCAAACAGTCTGTGGTTCAGCTATACTGGTCTCCTTGGCATTTCTCAAACATCATTCTGTTCTGCCTTTAGGTTGGTTTTCCTCCATGACTAAAATATACTTGCTCCTCACTTCTGACTTGTAGCTTGGAATCCTTCAAGATTCAGCTTAAATATTATTTCCTGAAGAAGGCCTTTCACAATGCCCTATATTGTTTCTGAGATCACCTTCTGTGTTCTCTCTCTCTCTCTTTCTTTCTCTTTCTTTCTCTGTATACACACACACACACACACATACATGTACATATACACATATATACACATGCATACATACACACAAACATATGTATATATGTGTATATATGTGTGTGTATGTATATATGTGTGTATGTATATATCTATATATATAGATATACACACACACACACACACACACATATATATATATTAGATTTTGTCTCCTCAAATATAGTTTTAACTCCTTGAGGACAATGTCAGTGTTTTTACCTTTCTTATTTTCCTTAGTATAGTGCCTGGCATTTAATAGGATCTTAATAAATGCTTGTCCCCTGACTGAATTGAGTGACTACTCAATGCTATAATGACAATGATCCTTTGCCAACTTTTTTCAAGATGCTTTTATCTAAATGGCAAGGGCCTTGATGGCAGGGTCTGCTTTTGTCTTTTTTTGTACCTCCAGCACTTAGCACAGCACCTGGCAAATAGTAAGCATTTAATAAATGCATGTTGACTCGATGTTTATCCAGTCTGTATTCCATAAAACAGTTTACAATTACTAATACTTTATCCACAATGTAATTTAGGCACTGTGCTGACATTTAGCATTATCCTAAAGGAAAATGGGCTTCCTCAGAAAATAGTGATTACCCCATCAATGGAAGTCTTTGAGCAGAAGGTGGATGATCACTTGTCAAGGATGCTATAAAGAAAATTCCTTTTTGGGGAATGCATTGAACTAGATGATATTCAAGATCCCTTCTAATGCAGAGAGTCTATGAATGTTGCATTTTTTCCCAATCTGATTCCTATGCAGGACAAATATGCATTGAGTAATATTTATATTTAAGCAACCCAATCTTTCACTTGTCAGAACTATCCCCATGAACAGTCTTCTAATCTGTTTACTTTTCAAATGACATCAATTCTATGGGGATAGAGTAAATACAGAACAATATTTATAAAATATTCCATTATTCGGAGTCCTGAACTGCAAAAAAAAGATGTAATTAAAATAAATCAAAGTTTACAGTGAAAAGAGAACTAATTAAATGACCAATAGAACCTAGGTCTTGCCATTTTTCTGTAAGCCTGTTTTCCACACGTGAGTTTTATCTCTAACAACATCCATAAATTATCAGATAACATTAGTCTTATGAGTTAAATCTCACAATTGACTTTCAAAGTCTAAGATGAGTGTAAGGAAGCCTTGGCTGTGGTGTAATAGTGATGTAATCATTGTGAAACAATAAAATGTGTAATAAGGGAGAAACCCTATGCAAAATTCAAGTTCTGGACTAAAGGAACAGTCAAATCAACTTTAAATGTAAACATAGAGTTTATTAGCATTGTGCAAAGTCACTGGTGGAACACTCATTCACACGAAATGGATACAAGCTGGCATGGTCTACTTCACCATCATCCTTGGGCCCCAAACTTGTTTTAGTTCTGGGAGCAAAATCACATTTTTATTCCCCTTCTTTAATTTCCATTCAGAGGGAATCAGAAAGACAGGAAGTATTTGTGGCTTTTGTAATTTCACGAAATAAACATAAAGAGAATTGGGTAAAGATTATATAATTTCATGCTATTGTAAGATTTAAAATAATAATAATATAATAAAATGATGTAGTGATAGCAGTAACAATAATATAACTATTATATAGTGCTTTAAACTTTACAAAGCACTTTAAATATGTTATCACATGTGATTGTCTCACCAACAATGAGGAGTAGATTCAATTGTCTCTATTTTACAGATGAATAAACTGAGTTGCAAAGAATTTCAATGATTTGCCCAGGGTCACATTACTAATAAGAATCTGAGACTTTTCTACCACTTTATCTAGCATGCCATTTAGCTCATCCTAAAACAAAGATATTAAACTTCTTTTTGTCATGTATGCCAGAAAAGGGCTAGATAAGGAAATAAGGGAAACCATAATGTGATTCAATTTAGATGGCAGGATTTCCATGTGATTTTGAGAGGATTTCAAAATTCATGGCAGATAAGTATACAGTGAATGATTGGGAGAAGGAAACAAACATATATTAGGCAGCTAATAGCTGCTGGGCACTGTGCCAAGCACTTTACAAATATCTTATTTGATATTCACAACAACCCTGGGAGTGAGTTGCTATTATTATTATTCCCATTTTACAGTTAAGGAAACCAGGGTAAACAGGTTAAGTGAATTGTCCAGCATCACATAGTTAGTATCTGAGGATGGATTTGAATGCAGGCCCACTATGCCTGCATTAAAATCTGACCTCAGACACTTAATAATTGGATGAACTTGGACAAGTAGCTTAATCTCTGTCTGCCTCAGTTTCCTTAACTGTATAATGGGTACATTAATAACACCTACCTCATGGAGATTTTATGAGGATAAAATTAAATAATATTTGTAATGTACTGTGCCTAGAACCTAGAACTTATTTAATATATGCCTCTTCCATTTGATTTCACTTTCGGGCCCACAGGGGCAGTTCAAAGGCATGCTAGTGACATTAGAGAAACCTTCTGATGACCATCAGAAGTAAAGAACATTTACTGGCAATCATATAGGAAGCAGATATCATTTTTAAAAGAATTAGATCATAGATTTCTCCATTTGTCATATGATGAAACTATTTCTTTCCTTCTGGTATATTTGATGTGGGGTAGTGTTGAGAGGTGTGTGTGTCTGTGTGTGTGTGTGTGTCTGTGTGTGTGTGAGGGAGGGGAATATCTGATAACTCTTCTCTGCTAATATCCACTGGGCATGTCTGTTCCCCTTCCCCCTGACCTCCAAGAAAATTAAATTGAAAGTTCAACTCTTAATGAGATTGGCTGTAGCTGTCAGGATGTTGAGATTTCAGATGTTACTAAGGAGGGGTCTAGTTACACAAGAATTCTGATGTACTGTCATTTTCAATTACATTTTGTAAAGGTTTTTTTTTTTTAATCTGTGAGATAGTATATTCCTTTAGCTTATATGAAGTTGGAAAGAAGAAAAGAATCTTGGCGGGAAGGAAGTTTCTACATAAACATAGAGTGGGAGTTCATATATTTTACACATTATAATAATTGAGTCAAGATAGAATGGAAATAGGCAGCAAAAATATTACTGAATGGGGGTGGGAGAAGAGGAAGGAGGTAGCTTAGGTATTTAGGCAAAGAGCCAAGCAGTTCTATATCTGTGCCAGAGAGAATAGTGTGTCAAAGTAGGGAAGAGTAACAGATGGAAAGCTTTGCTAGCCTGAGCCCAGACTACACCTTTGTGGTGTATGCAGATACTGATCTCTAAGTACTTCAGCTTGTCCTGCCAAAATACTAACCTTACCATATCCATTGCTCATGTAAACTCAGCAGTGATACGCTCATAGTTCTAAAGCTGGAAGCCACCTCAAAGTTTATTTATCATAGCACTCTCATTAAATATGAGAAACCCAAGGCCTAGAGGATTTAAGTGACTTGCACATACAGGCTCTTATAGGTTGTATGCAGCAAAATTGATATTTAAACTCAGGACTGGTGACTCTAAGCTTTCTTCTCCAAGTAAAATTCTCTTTACATTGTGCCATAATGAAAATAAATGCCTACCTACAATACTTATGTTAGAAAAAGGGCTTTTAATATTAAAATTAAATCTTCTTTTGTAGTTTCTACCCATTTTATTGGTTCTATCTTCTGTGATTCAAGCAGGATGAAGACTTCTTCCCAATATGAAAGCTTTTCAAATACATGAAGATAGTTGTGTGTTTCCCAAAGTCTTATCTTTCCCAGGCTCAAAATCCCCATTTTCTTCATCTCATCCTTGCATTACATGACCACAAGGTAATAGAACTTAAAACTGGAAAGGATATTGAAAATCAAAAGGTCATAGAATCATATATTTATAACTATTAGGGTCTAGAGAGGCCATCTACATCTAATTTTACAAACTAGGAAATGAAGATCCAAAGAGGCTTGCATGCCCATGGTCATCCAAGGTGCAAAGGGAAGAAGCAGGGATCTACTGTTCCAAATCTCAGTTTTCACATGGAGAAAGTATGGCCTGAATTTTAGTGACCTCCCAAAGTCACATGAGAAATAAAGAGCATATCCAAGGTTAAAATAAAGGTCCTCAAACTCCAAATCCAGTGGTCTTTCCATTCTGCCATCCTCTTTTTGCCAGAATTCTTATCTTGAATATGCTTTAGTTTGTCAATACCCTTCCAAAAATATCTTACACAGAAATAACATACTTCAGTTATGATCTGACCAGGGCAGAGGATAGTGGGATTATTTCTTCTCTGTCTAGATATTATACCTCCATTATGCCTCACTCTGATGAGGGATCATGGGATAATATAAAGAACACTGGATTTACATTCAGAAGAGAGCTGAGCTCTTGTCTTTGCTCTGATACTTATTAGCTAATTTAAGATCTCTTAGAACTTCAGTTTCTTCATGTGTAAAATATAGGCAAATATCATAGTTGCACCACCTACCTCTGAATGTTGTTCTTATTTTTAAAGCACTACTTAATAGCCATCTATTATTATTTATCTCACATCCAGAAAATAAAATTTTATATTTTCCTAAATTCTAGATTTGTTATTATTAAAATATCCTCATAAAGTGCATGAGTCACAGGGTAGGTTGTTAGACCCTTCATATATTTCTCCTCTCAAGAATTATTTATGTTTAAAGAAACTACTTTTTTGAGGCACTCATAATAAAACTTCCAAATGTCAGTCCTGAGCAGCTATTGTTAGCTCAAATTCAACTGTATTAGGGGTGTGACAAGGCTGTAGGTGACCACTTGGAAGACCAAGCCAAAGGGCATGGTCAATTGCCAATGCTTCACATGGAGACTCCAAGAGTTAGAAACTCAGTCAAATAAAGGACTTGAATTTGGAAATCATTAATCACTCCCCAAGCACAACAAAAAGAGAGAATCCTGGACAGTTAACACCATTAAAGCTACCAAAGGGGAGATTCCTTGTTAAGCTGCCCTCCCAACTTCTTCAACTGTGTTCCGGCTCTTTAATCCAAAGCCTCATAGCAAACCTAGAATTCAGACATGGAAGTTTGTTCCACCCCATGGCCATTTCTTCTAATTGTATAATTCTTCCAAGAACCTCTCTTTAAGGAGGCCATGCAGGCCAGTCATTTCTCATCTCTCTCCTCTTGACTTTCTCTATAAGACTTTCAGGCTCAGATACTTTTTCCTCCTCTGGCCTCAGACACTTACTATCTGTGTCTGTGTGACCCAGGGAAAGTTACTTAACCCTGTTTGTCTCACTTTCCTCATCTGCAAAATGAACTGGAGAAGGGAACAGCAAATCACTTGAGTATCTTTGCCATGAAAACCCCCAATGGAGTCATGAAGTGTCAGGAATAAATGAAAAATGACTGAACAACAATCTTTTTAAAAGCTCTAGTCCATCTTTTATTTTTTTTTAATTCCTAACATTAAAGAACTAAACAGAAAGGTATTAATATTCCACTCTTACATTTCAATGACAAAACCACAAAAAAATGAATCCCTCTGTCCAAAACCTAAAATAACAAAAACAAAAGACAAAAAAACCCCAAAAAACAGGGAAAAGATTATAAAATTAAATGTTTCTCAGCATTAATGGCTAAACAGAGAAAGGAATTAAAACAGTGTAATTAAAAAATTTGAGTGGACGATAAAGTTGTGTGGAAACTGAAAATTTACCAATTATTTAAAACCTATAATTGCTGACTGTTCAGAAACCACGTAGATGGATCATAAGAGCAATGAACAGCAAAAGGGTTATAGGTGAGTCTAGGTTGTCCTAGTTGCTCCTCAAAGGAAAGACTGACAATAGTTAGATGCTGGATCTAATATCGTCAGCTAATACTGGCAGCAGATTCAGTGATGGTGACCTACCTACCAGTAGATCCTTCTACTGGTTTGGCAATTTTCATCTGAGCTCCAGACATCTAATGAATGTCATTGTTTTTGGTGCGTTGATGCCAATTATGCAGACAAGTTATTTGGAATGGTGAGTTATGATAAGTAGTCTGAGCAGATGCTTCTAAATCCCAATAGCCTATCTCCTCTGGAGAGCTGGATTCAATGCTGCTCAATCTGGTGTTGCCATGAGTCATGGGAAAGTGAGACTGTTGCTTTGACAATCGGCACAGCTTGGTCAAATCTGGCTGTGGAATATCATGCTGTATGGGCCTCTATAGGTCATCCCTTCAGGTCAAGGTTGAGGCAAATGGAAGGGGTGGTGTGGGAAAAGCTCACACTGTCATGGCTTATGCTGTCCCTGTCCTGACCACCTGTGAAGATAACTGGAGAGCTGGACAGCTTAAACTGGTCATGCCCTTCGGGAGAGACTCCAACATGACCAAGCATATCTGTTTAACATACTCAATGATAGATTATTGTAGAATGCCAACAATAGTGACAGCCCACTCAATTGAGTTTGATAACATATCCCCTGCCACCTGGACTTAATCCCCTGTACTTTCTCTTATTTCCTTGATCTTGCATTCTCATTTTCCAGTGAGAAACCATATTGGCTAACAGAGGCCACAAGCCTCAGG
The DNA here is from genome assembly GCF_900497805.2 of Vombatus ursinus. Lineage (NCBI taxonomy): Eukaryota > Metazoa > Chordata > Mammalia > Diprotodontia > Vombatidae > Vombatus > Vombatus ursinus. The sequence goes on from NW_020954548.1 coordinate 4,001,268, forward strand.
ATGACTAGGGGTTCTGCTGAAAGCTGCAATATTTTTGATAATACTGCTGATGTACTCTTCCAGTTTGTCAAAGACCATTGCAAAGGATTTGAAGTGGTGTATCCAACCAGAGTAATTATTCTCTCAAGACAATTACCTTCTGGAATGTTGGTATGTGTACCATTCTCTTCACATATCTTCTTGACCAATTCTCCATTTTTTACAATAATACTTCAACTTCCTTTTCATGTGTAAATGATGGTGATGAGAGTGACATTTAATCTACTCTAAACTACACTGGTGTCCATGTTGAACAGTGTTTTGGGGATTTGGCCTTGGTAAAGTGGTCAAGTCTTTGGTCATTTATGGGTGGTCAAGGATCAGTTAAGTAAAAAAGAGAAATAATCATTATGGCTAGAGATCGGCAAAATATGAGAAAGTACTGGAACTAGTATCAGTGTCAGCTTACAGGCAATAAAGGGTATAAGATGGTTTTTTGCCAATTTTATCATGCAAAGTCTGTGAAATCTTGACTCGAATTTTAAAGTCCTGCAATATATTCAAAGGACTCTTTGCCCAGTAAGTTGGAAGGGGCAAACAGTAGATTTGAACTGATAATTAACTCATGAAATAGGGGTGGGCATGCCTGGTTCTTTGGGTCCTCATGGAAAGACCATGATTGGCAGTGAGAAATGGGGAAGATACCACATTTTAATAACCACAGTAGTCAAAAGGGCAAAAAGCAAAAAAAAAAAAAAATACAATGACAAGCAATGAAAAGTGAGGATATAAAAGCAGGCAATGGAGGGGGGAGGGGAGATGATGAAGGGAGGTAGGCAACATGAGGAAGAGGGACAGACAGGGGATGACTCATTTATGTAAGAGTGGATTAGAGTTGGGAGCATTGAGCAGCACTGATCTTTAGGAGATGAAATAGTGTTCAGGGGGCAGGAGTTTGAGGTTTTCTTTTTATAGAGTTTTTTAGTGGGAAAACATGCCAAATCTTATCTATGGAATTTGGGGGTTAGTTAATGAATATATCCAAATAATCTCAAAATTATTTGTAAAATTTCAAAGTCATTATTTCAAAGTTATCAGCACCTTTTTTTTTAATGTTCTTTTGTTCTGGAGCTGTGGAGGTCTAGGTTTTGTCTGGAATTTCTATATCATAGAACCAAAACTCTGACAAGCATTGCCTAGATGGTTTCTTCTGATTCAGCATATGTTACTAAGATGTGAATTTTGGTTACTGTATTATATAATTTGCAAATTATGCTCTTTTGATCTTTGGAATGGTTTATACTTGACTTTTAGGTTGCCCTTTGTAATCTCACTTCCTGCTAATGCCCTTTTTACTGGCTATCCATAAAGCTTACTTACCATGTTGATTAGAAGGAGAGTGGTGGTCAGGAGGATCAGAAAAGATTCAGTTTTAATACAAGATTGATAAAATCCAGATCTTGCTTACTAGATCTGCAACCAAATCTTCCCATCTTTAAATCATAGTCTAGTGTGATGAGACGTATTCCAATAAGCTTCCTGCATCCAAATAGATGAAAATGCTTTGAAAAATTGAAGCAGAGATCAATTACCAATCACTGTACATTTTCAAAATAAGGCCTCCTTCTGTTCCCTCATGGGAAAGATCAATCAACAATAATAAAACACAACAGCTCAATATTGTCTGAGTTTATAAAGCAGATTTGTCTAAGATCCAAAGCTATTTCCTGATATTATTCCATCAGTTCTCACAGTGCATATCCAAAGAATAAGAGCTAGGTTAAAAACAAACTTGAAGCCATAGTAGTGTTATTTTTCCTGCTCATGTACTCAACCAAAGCCCTCTAATGGTCTCTATATCGGTAGCTAGAAATAATAGCTAATACTACAAATGGAATCTAGATAAATGAAGACCTCACCTTGCTAGAAAAGAGGGCCACATGTGTTATGATGAAATTTAATGGGGAGATATGCAATGTCTTACACATTTGTTACAACAATCAACTACATAAATGTAAGGTGGATTAAATGATTAATGATTAAACAAGGATTCTTGTGAAATAAGATCTTCCATTTTATTGTGCTGCAAGCTCAATTTCAATCAACAATTTGATTTGGTGGTTTAAAAAGTTATTTAATTTTCATTAAGAAAAGATCAGACATACAGAAGAAGGAGGGCAATGATGCTGGTACCCTCTTCTCTACTCAGATCAGAAATGACTTGTCATCACTTCTGGATACCACATTTTTAGAAGAACTTTGATGATCTGTAGAGATCTGCAGGAAATAAGAAAACCAAGACAAGGGGGACTAGAAACCATGTTATGTGAGTATGGATTGAAAGCCCTGGGGACTAGTAGAGGAATCCGTATATATATAGTTTATACAAGTTTATGTATCAGTATGTATGGTAGAGCATGTACAGGTTAGAGTCTATCCTTTTATTAAGGGGTTTTGTTCTATGAAGTTTGGACGTTTGGATTCAGTCAAAGGGCCTAGAGGGTCACATGTGAACTTGAGGCCCAGGTTCCCCACCCCTAGGTTAGACCTATAAATTGCTTTCCACAATAATTGTCCCCCTTCACAGAAGAGTGAGCATAACTAGGAATACAAATCATTCAACAACAGTATAAAATAAACAACTTTGAGAGACTTAAGAAATCTGATCAATATAATTCTCAATCAAAATTCCAGAGGACTAAAGATGAAGCACATTGCTAATCTTCTGATAAATAGGGGCTCCATTAGCCACCACCACACCATCCATACATAGAACCATTTACAGTAAATGGAAAAATTTTGAATGTTGTAAATAAGTTCACTTACCTTGGTAGCATACTTTCTAGGGATGCACACATTGATAATGAGGTTGACAAATGTGTTACCAGAGCCAGATTAGTGTTTGGGAGGCTCTGAAGGAAAGTATGGGAGAGAAGAGGTATTAGACTGACTACCAAACTGGAGGTCTACAGAGCCATTGTGCTGACCTAATTGTTGTATACTTGTGAGACCCGGACAGTATACCAGTGCCATGCCAGGAAACTGAATCGCTTCCATTTGAATTGTCTTAGGAAGATTCTGATAATCACCTGGTAGTATAAGATACCAGAAACTGAGGTCCTTTCTTGAACTAAACTGCCAAGCATTCAAACTCTGCTTCAGAAAGCACAACTCTGATAGGCTGGCCATATTGTTTGAATGCAAAATGTACGCTTGCCAAAAAGATTATTTTATGGAGAGCTAACACAGGGCAAACCTTCACATGGTGATCAGAAGAAGTGATACAAGGACAGTCTCAAGGTCTCTCTTAAGAACTTTGGAATTGATTGTGTGACATGGGAGATACTGTCCTCTATGAGCAAATCAGAATTGAAATAGCACAAAGGAAACATGAAAAGCACAAATTTAGAGAAAGCACCCCAAATATTCAACCTGTGGTAGAGCATTCTGAGCTTGTATTGGTCTGATCAATCACAGTTGGATACATGCAAACTTGACTCTAGCATAGCTATGTCATTTTGGTCCTCTTCAAGAATGAAGGACAACAACCAATGAGAAATAGGTGATTGATTCAAGATACTTAATGACACATACTATTTTTGGCCATGGGTGATGTAAAGATTTGGGTTTTTTTCTTTGCTTGAGTATTCAAAAATTTTTAAAGGATTTTCTTTTTTCTTTTTGTTCTTTTAAATTGGGGGCAATGGGAGAAAGAAAAAAAGAAATGTTTGTTATTAAAAAATAAAAGGAAAGTACTATGAATGTTAAACCTGGAGAAAAACAAACTTTGGATACCTGGCTTACAATATTTGAAAGTTTGTAACAGGGAAAATGGAATAAATTTGTTCTGCTCTGATGCTGGAGGAAAGAACTAAGAGTAATGGATGAAAAGTTTCAGAGAGGTAGTTCAATACACAGGGGGAAAATCTTATTAGATCTGCCATTAGTGGAATAAGCTGTCTTAGTAGATAATGATATCTTTACCACTAGAGGGCTCCCAACCAAAGCTGGATGGCCTCACATATAGAAATATTACATTTTTCTAGTTATGGATAGGGCAGATTTTATTACCTCCTAACGCCTCTCCTGGACAGAGATTTCATGATTTATGTTTCTCTGAAAACTAACAGGAACGTGGTTTATTTTCAACTAATAATTTAGTTACACTGAAAGGAATCAGGTACTCACCTCTATCTTGAAGAGCTTTGTAGGAAGTATAAAGTTTTCCATTCTCTTTCCCTTTTCATCTTCCTTCTTCCTTATTTTCTCCACCATTCTTCCCTCTTCCTTTGGCATATACAGAATCACAGAATTACAGAGTTAGAAGAAACCATAGAAGCCTTCTATTCCAACCTATACTTACGCCTAGACCATCCATGCTCACTTCTCTCCTAGCTCCACTCCTAAATCTCCAGACTTTCCTATGTTGTCTACATGGGTACCCTACCTCTCACCTTCCAAAGAAGACAGTCTTTGCAAAGGCATTGTTGAAGAAGATGGAATGATGCATAGAGAGAATAACAAGCAGCTCCAGTTGACTGAAATATAGAATACAGTGGTGAAGTAGCATGAAATCAGGAAATAACAGGTTGAGACTAGATTTTTCAGGAGTTTGAATGGCAAACAGAGAGATTTGTATTTTATCAAAGCAATAGCAGGGAGACACTGATGCTTCTTAGGGAGAAGGGTGATGTCATTGCACCTTTGCTTTAGGAGTATTAATTTTATAGTAGTGTGGAGAATTAGAGAAGGCAGAGATTGGAGACAGGGATGGCAGGAGGTTTTTGCAATAGTACAAGTAAGATGGGACAATAGCTTTAAGTGTGGGGTGCTGTCTGTATGAAGAGAGAAAATGGGGAAAATTAAAAAAAGTTCTTTGAAGATAGAATTGGATTAGGAAGAATTAGAGAAAAGTCAGAGAAGACTGAGCTTGCAAACCTGGTTAAACTGAAGGAGGATCAGTTAATCAAGAAGTATTTATTAAGCACTTACACTCTTCCAAGCTAAGCTCTGGAGATACAAAGAAAGATAATAATAGCCCTTTCTCTCATAGAGTTCATATTTTAATGTGGGATACAAAATGTAAATAACTAGTCACATACAAAATTCATAGTTAGATGAAAGGTCATTCAAAGGGGAAGGTTTTAGCAACTGAGGTTATAGGGGGAAAAGAAAGGTCTCCTGCAGAATTTGAGATTTGAGCTGAGTCCTTAATAAAATAAGGAAAACTGATAGAGGAGGAAGGAAAGCACTCCAGGAGGATACCCAAGCTCTCTGGTGGGAAAGCTAGTTCAAAGACACAGAAATAGGAAAAAGAGCGTCAAATTTGAGGGAAAGAAAGTTGATCAATGTGGCCAGACCATAGAAAGTATAGAGGTGATTAAATTGCAAGAGAAATGGGAAGAGCCCAGGTTAGGAAGAGGTTTAAATTTTAAATCCAGGATATTTTAACCTCCCATGCATATAACCTCCACAGAAATTTAAGAAGAGGATTTTTTATTTGTTTGTTTGTTTTAAGGAGAATATATATTGAATCATGTTTTTGATATGTTGAGTTAGAAATGATCATGATATTTTCATATGGAAATATCCAGCTTGCAGTTGGTGATGCAATGATCTGGCTTTAGCGGCAAGAAATGAGGTTTGGCTATGTAGATTAGGGAATAATCTGAATAAAAGTTTATTGATAAGTACAAAGAATCTTATTAAGTCATTAGGGATGAAGATATGGAAAGAAGAGAAACAAATGACAAGAAATCTTTATGGTATTTCTAGACAAAGGAAACCAAAGCAGGAGAGGTTGATGCATAATGGAAGAAGGGTGAAAGTACAGAAGGTGGCATTGAGGAGCAAGGTCTCCTCCTTCTCCTTGATATGTGTCAAGGGGAATGAGAGAAGGTGCATTAAGCACTGGGGAGGGTGAGTATGAACGTAGTATCTTCAGAGGAAAGCCACATTTCCATGCTTGAAAGAAGATAGAGAGAGAGCATGAGAGGAAGATGTATAATATTCCATCTATTAACAACAAAATAGGGCAGAGGGCACATTGGAAGAATGTAATAGAGACATTAAGCATTTACTCTCTTCCAAGCTGAACTCTAGAGATACAAAGAAAGGCAATAATAGTCCTTTCTCTCAAAGAGTTCATGTTTTAATGTGGGATATGAAATGTAAATAACTAGGCACATACAAAATTCATAGTTAGACAAAAGGTCATTTAGCAGCGAAGGTTTTAGTAGCTAAGGTTATAGAGGGAAAAGAAAGGCCTTGGGGCTGTAGTGAGGTCAATGGAAAGGAGGAAAAGGGAAGTGGTAGAATGTGTCTACCCAGACAACTTCTGAGTCTGAAGAATTCAGAGAGGAGGAAGGGAAGTTAGCTAACCCTAAAACAATAGATTGTCATACCATTTTCAGTATTCAGAACATACTGTATCTAAATTCCCAAATTGTACATTTGTGTAAGGGTCATGGATGTACAGGAGAGTTCTATGCTAATGTCAGTCTGTGGTCAGAGAGGTATGTCTGTGTGTCTTTGCTTGTTATGGATCAATTGATTCACCCAATCTCCCTTCACCAAAGGAATAGCTAGTTTCTTGTTTAAAAGTGATTTGTATTATCACTCTTTAGGGAGATAGGTTGACAGAGGAGGAATATCTGGGTCTCTTTGCTTCTGGGCCAGTCCAGGAAAGTCAAGTGGTTTGGACTTGACTATCATACAGCATCCTTCTGAGCCATGGGTCAGCCACAAATTTAATGGGCAGTCTATTTATACTTTAATGCAGGACACTGATAAAAATGTTAGCTAGAATAGGCCCCTGGAATACTGCACTGGAGGCCTTCTTCCATGGTGACCTCAAAGAGTTAATAACTACTGTGGTAGAAGAAACATTTGTTTTATCTAGGTTGAACTAGTCTCTCTTCAAAAAGGCAAGGAGGCCTTCCTAGGATATGACTGATATGAGAGACTAGGGCTTGAACCTCTGGCATTACTTCCTTATTACTTGAGAATTAAAAAGCCTAGATTAAGGGAAGTTAGTGCATTTGAAGTTTAGGAATATTTCCATTGCCACAAGGGATATCTTTCTGACCAATTCTTGCTGCCATACTGAATATGGAGTTAGAGAAAGACAGTATCTATTTTAATTAGCAATTTTATTCTTTTTAATCTCTTTTTTGGCAAGTACATTTGAATTTATTGTCCATGAGCATTTCACTGCATTTGATTCCCAGTACTGGCCTAAACTAAGACTCAAAAAAAAAAAAAAGAAAGAAACACAAACCAAAAAACCCACTTACTCTTTGGACCTAGTCATTAAAACAGTTCTAAATCAACATAATTTATTGTAGTACAACTCACCCTCATCCATCGTGTCTATGGGAATTACATGAGATATTGTGTTTTTCAACAAAATCTGAGTAAGCAATATGCACACAATTCCCTAATTTGTCATTCTAGTAATCCATCAAAAGGGAAAATAGATGAAGTTAGAGGAAACAGCATAAGAAGTAGATACAAAAGAAGAAATATGAGAGAAGAATCAAGAAAATGGTCATCAGCAAAAGATGAAGACTTGAAAAGCAATGGAGTAGCTATGAATTTGGAACAAATATCATAAGCATAATGTAACTCTCTAATAACCAGACATGACATCATAATTTTCTGGAAGGTCCCATAGTACATTATGTAGTGCTTGGTACACAATGGAACTGACAAAAAAAAACACTTGTGGATTAATTGATTTAATTGTATCTGTGATATATTTTCTTCATTATGAAGGATAACTCAGAGTTATCTAGAGGTAATTCAATTACTGTCTGTTATTTACCATGCATAAATACTAAAAAATAGAATATTAAAACTATAAAATATATACATATATCCTAAACAAAATAATGTCTATATAACTAGATATTTGGTAGAAAATAGTGACTAATACAATATCGGAACTGAAATTTGTGCTCCAGAGATTTTAAATCACTTGCTTAAAGTAACACAGGTAATAAGTGCCAAAGACAGAAATGAACCTAGCCTTCCTAACATCACATCTAGTACTCATTCCTCTAAAACATTCTGTCAAATTTCACCCACTATAGTGAGCATTACAACATCAGCCTTTCCATGAAGGCTCTCCTCTAACATATCATGCTAGCAAAGTACCTGACTCACTGAAAGTTATTCCATTAGAGAACAAACCCTGGCTGATCCTACTGAGTTTAAAAAGATTTGAGTATAAAATTAAAGGAGAGCATGTGTCTGTTGCATTATCCCAATGTAAGTTTGGAGGGGTTCATCATCAAAGCTTTAGCAATGCATTTTTTTTGTCATAACAACTCATGAAATTGGCCACTATCTGAACTGACACATAAGGAATGAATGAAATTTCCTTCTGGAATTGAAAAAAGAATAATATAAACTATATGCAATCTTCTTTTGCTAGCATCTCACAGTACCAATCTTCCCACCAATTTGAAGGCTAGCATATTTAGAAAGGTATGGGATAGGAGAAAATTAATTGTAGGGCCCTTTGAAGATATATAGATTTCAAGGAAAAAAAAACTATTCAAGATGATATAGAATCACTCCTGGAATCAAACCATGTTGAATTCAATGCTGTACTCACTAACATTTCCAATGATTTAGCACTTCTCAATGACACTTCTTTCACCATTGACCTGATCTGACTATAGTTCTCTCTCAGCTTTGATTCTCTTGACCACAACAACTTTAAAGTGTCTTGTACCCATTAAGAAAATTTTACTGCAACAGGATAAGCCGTAGCACATTTGATTTAGCTCCTATTCAGAAGAGAATCTGTTCAACTGACCTTGGCTTTTGCTCCTTTCAGCTTTGCATACAAATTGAGTTAACACTGAAAAGAAGATAATAAGCACCTTGTTGTTGCCAGCTTAGGCCATGGTTTTGATAAAGCAGTCTTACTGATATCAACCTGTCTGCCTATCAGAAACCTGACTATGATGATCTTGAGGAAAGAGAGGAAGACAGAAAAATGAAATATTGTCTTCATGTTTGAACAGAGATTTCCTCAAACTTTTTAGATTTTATTTTTTTAATGAAGTGGAAATTCATACTCCTATCTGACATACTAAGTTTTCCTTTATGCTGTAAATTAAAAAAAGTCATAGTCAATGTTACACTATGGTCTGAGAGTGCTCTGGATATGTTGCTCACAATATGGTAAATGGAAATAAGTAAGGACTTGAAATTAGAATACTTGGGTATGAATACTGTCTCATCAAGGAACTAGGTTTATATAACTGTGAAAAAGACATGTAACCTCTACGAGCCATAGATATGTCATTTGTAAAATGGAATAAAAAATACTTTCACTATTTACTTCATACTATTTAACTATGAGTATTTGTTATTACAACTGATAATGATGACAACTTCTATCATCATCACTAATCACTACCATAACATCCAGAAATGATCCAGAAATACATACATACATACATACATACATACATACATATATATATAGAAGTTGATCATGGAAGATAGTCTATGATCTGTGCTTTCCAAAATCTATTAATGTCTTTTAGGAATAAAAGTAAATATACTTTGTCTTTCAAATTTCACTTGTATGCAATATGCATAATTTCAATGTGCTAAGGATATATAACGTTTTCGGGATGAACAATCGCTCCCTTCAACCCAAGTGCATATGACTATATTTCCGTAATTCAGAAATACTCTACAGGAGCCTTTCAAAAGTTCTAGACTATTTTTCAAATAAGAGAAACACATACATAACTAGCACCAAGGACAGTTCACCCAAAACAGTGCTCTCCTCTATATGTAATTTTTTTCATCCTGTTGCTATTTATAAATTAATCTAATTCTTGGTTTATGAGGTCTAAAATTTGCCTACTTTCATTTATTTTTAAAATTAATCATAGTTATTGAGCAGTTAGCATTTATAAAATATTTTATTTGACAAATTCTTACAAACTTTGATTACTTGCAACAAACTTAGGAAATCTATTTTGAAGTCATGTTCCACATAGAAGAGAATTATTTTCTTTTTAATCTAAACCATATGGAAAATTATGAAAATGAAGAAAAGGAGAAACTATGAAACTTCTAACTTAGTTAGTCAGCCTCCTGATAAAATGTTTCCAGTGTCCCAGGGTCCCCAAATTACCCAAAATCATGCCCACATAATAAGCTATTAACCTATGGAAATTTGCAATAGAAACTACATCACAGAGGAAAGGATGACTAATATGTAGTCTATCAACCTAATAGAAGAATGGATAGAGAACAGGCCTTGCATCTAGGAAGACCTTGTTGTTTGTCTTTCATTCTCAAAGAGGACCACATCAGGGAGATGATACCATGGCATGCAAGTGAATTGGATTTAAATGAGGGAGGGCTGTGCAAAGTCACCAGAGCCTCACTTTCTTCTCTAAAGCCATCTGAGTCCAGTGGTGAGATATAGCTAGCATGAATGGAGATGGCCCTGGATGTTGGCCTTTTTAAACTAAGATCTTTAATAAGTCTCAGTTTGACTAGGGGAGCACCTATTCAGTGATTAAGGCTAAGTAAGAAAAGAGGCAGAGTGACCTCTTTGCCTAGTCAAAACAAAAAAAACAAAACAAAACAAAACAAAACAAAACAAAAAACCTGAGTTTCAAGTCAATCCCCTAACACATACTGATTTTGTAATGCTGGATGAGTCTCTTAACTTTTTGTTGTTTTAGACAATTCTGTAAGACTTTATATTGCATATATATTCCAACTCTCTAAGACTTTATATTCCACATATAGAGTGTGCTGACTTTCATCATTAAGGTGAAGTTCACCATACAGAATTTCCTTGTACCAATGAAGTTCACAGGTCCAATCCCTATCCCATTAGCATAATGAAATATAATTATAACATATGAAATTACAAACATAAAAAATACAAAGATATACCTGTGTATGGGGAAAGAAAAGAAATTTCAAATAATGCAGAGCAAAACAAAAAAAAAAACAGAATCAGTGTTAAATACACACCAACTACAATCACCTAAGCATACTTTGACAGATAAGTGTTTTTACTGATATAGATACTTCTCTCTAGTGACAGGGATAACAACAGCAATAATGAATAATAGCTGAAATTTGTATAGCACTTTAAGGTTTGCAATGTGCTTTGTATATTATTATCTCATTTTATTCTCAAAACAGCACTTTAAATTAGACAATATTATTAGCCAAATTTTGCAAATGAGGAAACTTAGATAGAGAGATTAAGTAACTTGGCCATGGTCATACAGCTAGTGAGTTACTGAGGTAGGTTTGGAACTCATATCTTCCTGATTCCAAGTCTAGCACTCTATCCACTCTATTACCTATTTGCCTAGATTGAATTATATCCATTTTATCCATGTGAAATAAAACCATAACTTAAAAATTCTCTTTTTTGAGTATGCAGTAGTTTCTTAATTGATTCTATGTTTACATTCTGTCTTTTCTCTAATCATCCTCCATTAAGTTGATAAAATAGTATTCCTAGGCCACAGGTTTTATCAAGTCAATTCTTTGCTCAAGAAGTCCCAGGAAATCCCTTTTGCCTATAGGATAAAATATAAATGCATCAGTTTGACTTTAAAGTCCTGAAGAGTCTAACTCCAGTTTGCCTTCTCCAAGATTATTGCACATTACTGTTTCTTCATGCACTCTTATTATTAGTTGTTTACTAAATAAATTCTTATTGAATGAGTTAATTCTCCCCTTAATCCTCCATGCTGAATCCATTCAATGTGCAAGGAAATATAGCCTTACTCAATATGTTTTGGTACTATGTGGATAAGAATTGAACACAGGGGCTATCTCTCAGTTATACCTCACCCTTGACTTGTGAACAGCCTAGCAACTTTATTTACCATACATTTCTCTCTGACAGCATCTTTTATGCCATATCCATTGTACAATTCACAGTTAGTAATAAGTTGTAGTATGTTAATGATCTTATGGTTTACTTTGACAATCCTAGACAATTAAATTTATAATTAATTTAACATTTAATATAGTTAATTATTAAATACAAATTTTAAATATGAGGAAGGAGCAAGAGGAGGAGAAGAAATAAGAATGAGATGACACTAAAACAAAACTAATATTTCATAACACACCAAGCAATTTTTGGAAGATGACACTAGATGGAAGAAATGGATTTTGAAGTTGGATTTTAAAGACAAACACACATATGCACTATTCATGGAGCTGTTAGTTCACCCAATCATTCTGGAAATCAATTTGGAAATGTCCTTTGACCCAAAATTCCTAGACAAAAACATATGTGTCTTTTTTAGCGACAAAATTAAAGTTCATCTAGTAGGAGATAACTAATTAAATTGTTGTACGTGAAAAGAGTGTAATAGTAATTGCACCCAAATTAAGAGTGAAAATGAAGAGTACTGAAAGCCATGAAAAGATGTGTATAAACTGATATAAAGTAAAATAAGCATAAGAAGAAAATTGATATACCTGAGTACTACAAATATGTGAATGGAAGAGAAACAATACAATTTAAACTAACCTCTATTACATATTAATGTCCATATTTACCCCCACTGAAAAAATATAAGGTCGTAACTCCACCATCTCTTTGCAGATGTGGAAAAGAAGAACAATGAGTAAGGAACACTGGATATGATGCCAGATTTGGTCAATGTGTTGGTTAGTCTTCAGGAATTATGAATATTTCTCTCTCCCCACCCCCAACTTTCATTATAAAGGATAGCTCTCCAGAAAATACAGGTGATGCAAAAAGCAAAAATACTATTTTTAAAGTAATGAATTATAACCTACTCACATCTACTATACAGTTCTTCATTTTACTCTGGTGTACTTGGGAGTTCTAATTCCTGAGAAATTGGCATTATATGCCTCATGGTTATAGAAAATAAACAGAAAAAAATATTCTTAATCAACCAAACAAACAGCAGGTTGTTTTACAGGGGGTCCTAGGGAGAATTTTTGGAAATAAAATAGAGATCTTTACATTCACTAACCATGTTTAACACAATTATAAATGTTATCCAGCACACAGTCCAAGTGGAAGAGTAGTTCTTTATAAATGGTGAGGTCCACTAGATGCTGCTTTTTTGTAAATGACATTTTGCTGATGGCATCATGTCCTGGAACATTGTAGGGAGTCTCAGATAAGATCAATAAGCACTCAAAACTCTCTACATTAGAAAAACAAGGAGAAATTTAAAATGTCTATCATTTATATAATGATGTTTAGGTATATGGAGAACCCAGGTAGTTGGTTCAACAAGACCTATGTGTTGGATGGACAGTGGTGGAAATCAAAGATTGAAGAGGGGATAGCATGAATGATAAAAGCTACTGAGAGGCTATTAGAGTGTTCCAAGCAAAAAAAAAAATGCAATGAGGATATGGAGTAGGGTATTAGTGTGAATTCAGAAATGCAAATAATTATGAAACATTCTTTAGAAGTATGAAGATACTGACCAATTGACTGAGCAGGGGTATAATTCCAAAATCTCTTGACATAAACTCAGGTCAAAATTAGATTCAAAGAAAAAATCATTAGGATCAAAAATGCTAGGCTTAAAGTTGTGGGAGATCATCTAGGAAAAGTCTCACCTTTTACAAATGTGGAAATTGGGCTTTAGAGGATTTAAATGACTTGCCTAAGGTCATACCAGTAGTAAAGGATAGGATGAAATTGAGACCCATGTTCTCTGGCTCCAGATCCAGTGGCCTTTCGATTATTCAATATTGACTTCTAGCATTTTGGATAGATTCCTTGTGGAACATTGTTGTTGTTGTTGTTGTTTTTGGGGGGAGGGAGGACAGACAAGAGTTAGAAAGGATTAGTAGATGCAAATAGAGTGCATACATCAGGGAGATCATAGATCTACTTAAAAACACAAATAATTAAATGTTTAACCTATGCATGATACCATTCACATACAATGATGCTATCATAAGTAAATGTGGACTGAGAAAGAAAGAGAAACTAAGAAAGGAAACAAAGTTCTCTTGAGGAGCATGTGTTTTCCAATTTGGCTGAACAAAGACAGATTTTTCTGGAAATTTGCTTTATAAAATGTTTACTACTAGAATCGTGTTTAGTAACAATGCAGTGTTTGCATTCTCCCAAATTTTGCCCAGAGATATAGGACCTCCTCACTTAAAACTATATTAAATGCTTTCAAAATATCCACTAAATTGATAATATAACCTTTATTGTATGCACGTATGTATGTATGTATACATGTGCAAATATATGTATTTTTGTATATGCCTGAAATAATGAATACATATATAGATGTATAATGAATACATATATAGATTTTTTTTATTAAAAATCATTTGTGATCCCTTCAAAATAGTTACCGTGACAACCTAGACACTTTTTTGCAATTATGCCATTGCTTAAACCATTTCTAGATCTCTTTTTTTGTAATTTTCTCCAGAGTTTGAATAAACAAAATTAAACTTTTATTTCAAGCTGGATTGGTGAGTAATGTCCAGGACAAATACTTCTCATAGTCACTAATCTTGACTGGAAATATCCTCTGGCTACTTCTAAAAATGAAAGACCCTCTAAAATAATGATTTATATATAAAAGGGACATTCAAAAGAATGAGGAATGAGTTCTGAAGGCAGTTCCTGAATATACAAAAACATTTTGAGCAATTGAATAAATATATTTTGTCTTTGGAATAGTTATATGTCATGTAAAGACTTTATTGAGATATTTAAGCTATACATTTTTAAGTAGAATACAATTTAGTACCACCACAGCAAAAGAAACCCTTTAAAATTAATGCTGAATATTATGAAACACTTATTTTTTGTTATGGAGGTGGCTGAAGTGGCTATAAAATATTATGGAGTATATTATCAGATGGATATTGTTTTGGTTAATGTTGTTTAGGCTTCTGCTGGACCTAGCTTGACCTGGTTTTAGATTGTTGAATTTTCAGTGTGAGCATTAACACCATGAAAAGTAAATCAGAGCTTAATTCTTGTTTTATACACTAGACGTAAGAAAGTGATGGATAAAATGCTCATAATGAAAATTAAACTGAAAGGGAATTCTGTAGATACATTTTTTTTTCTCCTGGAGATCTAGTTGTTAAACATTTACCAGCACATCTCTGCCTTATTTAACTTTTTTTTTTCAGCATTAGAAGTAAGAATTCAGTGGTGATGGAGCAGATTTTATCTGGAAATTACTATGATGCAAAAATGTAACAAGAAGATGTTTCAAAAATAAATAAAAATAAAATCACCATTGACTTCCCTTGTTCTGGCTTATCACCTGCATGTAGCTTCCTGAAATGAGCAGAATGGTTGCCTGACACTATAAAAGCTCAATTT
Source organism: Vombatus ursinus (assembly GCF_900497805.2). Lineage (NCBI taxonomy): Eukaryota > Metazoa > Chordata > Mammalia > Diprotodontia > Vombatidae > Vombatus > Vombatus ursinus. The sequence continues at coordinate 4,016,620 of NW_020954548.1, forward strand.
GTAGTCACTTATTTTATTTCTATATTACTTTGAGGGGGGAAGAAGAAATACTGCTGAACTGTGGCCAGAAAAATCTAGAAATACAAGGTAATTCTTTGAGTATGGCATGAGGCAGGGGAGGTGAGAGCAAAGAAGGCATCACACTCATTAGAGATAGCATGCATCACAAAGAATGTTTATTTGGCATCCGAGTTCTGTACACATCAGTCAAGGCATTTTCCTGTTTGACAGCTTGTCCCTAATTAACTGCTTATCCTAATTAATAGATTAATTAAGTAAAACATGAACAGTTCCAACTGTAAAAAGTGAGGGTTTCAGTATTTTATCATTATTTCATTAGAATTTAAGGCAATTTAATTTTTAATATTTTAAAAAATCCATTATTTATTTATTTTAGACATTCTTTTTAAATTTTGAGTTCCAAATTCTCTCCCTACCTCCTCTTCTCTTCCCTACTTACTGAGAAGGCAAACAATATAATATCAATTATACATGTGAAATCATGCAGAACCTATTTGTAGATTAGCCATATTGCCAAAAATCAAGGAAAATAAAGAAAATGAGAAACATACCTCAATTTGTACTCAGAGTTTGTCAGTTTTCTCTCTGGACATAGATAGCATGTTTTCATGATGGGTCCTTTGAAATTGTCATGGATCACTGTATTGATCAGAGTAGCCAAGTCTTTCACAGTTGATAGTCAATGCAACATGGCTGTTACTTTGCACAATGACATCTTGCTTCTTCTCATTTCACTTTGCATCAGTTTATGCAAATTTTTCCATGTTTTGCTGAAACCATTTCCTAGATATTTCCCATAGCCTAATAGTATTCCATCACAATCATATGCCACAAGTTGTTCAGCCATTCCCCAATTGATGAGCATCCTCTTGATTTCCAATTCTTTGCCATCACGAAAAAGAGCAGCTATAAATATTTTTGTACATATAGGACTTTGCCCTTGTTCTTTGATCTCTTTGAGAAATAGACCTAGTAGTGGTATTGCTGGGCAATAGGGTATACACAGTTTTTAGGTATGATTCCCTTTGGGTATAGTTCCAAATTATTTTCCATATTGGTTAGACAAGTTTACAACTACCAGCAGTTCATTAGCATATCTACATTAGTGTACCTGGGATGTAGGGTTTGTTCAGGGAAAACTAGTACCTCTGGTGTGAAGGCTGCTGAGCCCTTTTCAGGGATGCTTTCCACTGTTAGGGTCCACCTGATCCACCTAACTCTCACCTGTGTCTTCAAGAAGCTATAGCATGCAAACCCTGGTAAACTGTTTCAGCAGATAGGCTAAACCAAGTTAAAGGTACTGAGGGGTCTCAGTCCCATTAGTGAATTAGAAGGGTGTCTAACCCAAACATATGAAGACTTCTCCTGGTGGAATGGGTGGATAAGAACACTTTGTTCCAACGGCCATGAAAGCAGGTGAAGCAGGTACTGTGTAGCACTTGGAACTTAGTTAGACATTGAAGGCGCCAAGGTAATCCACTGCATCTTGAGCCATTAGCAGTCATATTGACTCTGTCCTGCCATGGACTTTGATGACTCTGCAAGAGACAATGAGGCCCATGACTTTGTGCAATTCTGCCTCACTTAATCCAATTTACACAAATCAAAAGACATCACCCATACCATTTTACCCTTTTTACCTATCTCAAAGTCCTTTGGTGACAAACAAATGATGAAGCAGCAGGTACAGGTATACTGGAAGTGGTAGTCACAACCCTGCACACAAGTGACCCAGGCCATAGGGTCATCTTCTCACTGGAAGCAGTAGTAGAATTCAGCATCCCCCTGGGTGTCTGAGCAGCCTTTTAAGGATCACACTGCTCACCTCCTAGTGTGAAGGAGGGGCTAGAAAAAGTGCCCTAAAAAGTGTCTCTTTACACACACACACACAAAGTGTCTGTTTACCCAACCCTGGAGGATCCCACACATGCACCCACACACACACACCCACACCCACACACACACACACACACACACACATACAAAAATTCTGCAAAAATGATTTTACTCAAAATTGGTACACAGAATGTGCACAAACTTACAGACAACACAAAATCCAGTAGACCTGTAAGACAAACCACTTTTGCTGCAAGATAACTCAACAGATATAGCATCCAAATAACACTGAGTGAAACAAGCCTTGCAAATGAAGGGTAGCTTACTGATTGGAACTGGATACAAACTTTTCTAGAGGTGGTCATGGTGAGGGGGAGTTCCATGAAGCTGGTGCAGGTTTTGCAATCAAAAGTAATCTAGTCAATAAGCTTGCATGCCTGCCAAAAGGAGAAAATGACAGGCTCATGACAATGTGATTATCACTTGCAGGAAAACATGCCACCATCATCAGTCCTATGCCCCCACCATGATGAACCCTGATGAGGTCAAAGAAATATTTTATGAAGACCAGGACACCTTTATCATCAATGTGCCAAGAGAGGACAAGGATATAATTCTAGGTGATTTTGATGCTAGAGTAGGCTCATTCTACCATACATGTCAGGGAGTCCTTGGGAAGAATGGAGTTGGAAACAACAACTACAATGATCACTTGCTATGGAAGACATGTGCATCTCATGACTTGCTCATCATCAACACTGTCTTCCACACTATAACTTCGTGAATGCAACCTCACAGCAAACATTGACATTTAATAGGCTATGGGATTGTAAGGAGAAGAGACAGACAGGATGTAAGAGTGATGAAAGCAATGTGTGGCACAGAGTGCTGGACTGATCGTAGACTTATCATTTCCAAGCTAAATATTCACATTCAGCAAAAGTGGTGGTCCCAAGGTAATAGGACCACCAAAAGAATTGATGTCAACAGATTAGAACACTTCTTTGAGCCAGAACAGTTTGTTGCTAACTTGGAGTGAAAGTTGAGCCAACACACAGTTGGCAGCAGTGAAGCAGAAGAGGAGTGGGCAGCATTCAGATATTTGGCATATAGCACTGCATTTGCTCATCTGGGTCAGAACACTCACAAACATCAAGAGTGGTTTGATAAAAATGATGGGTAAGTTCAGAAATTGCTAAATGAAAAATGAGAGCTCCAGAGTTTACCAGCTGGATAGTTCATCCATCTCTAAGAAGGCAGCATTTAATTCCATAAAAAATGAAGTAGAAGTGAAACTTAGAGAGATGCTAGAATCTTGGGTCAGTAAGAAGGCAAAAGAAATTCAGTTTTATGCTGATAGCAACAACCCAAAGTTCTTTTATGATGTCCTGAAGGCTATTTATGGGCCAAAGACATATGGTGCTTAGTGCTTATGAAGCCACTTTGATTAGTGATAAGGATATTATTATAGAGAGATGACCTGAATGCTTCCACAGTGTTCTCAACAGACTGTCATCAAGCAATGCTGAAGCCATTGACATTTACCTCAGGTTGAAGTCAATCTTTCCCTAGCTGATGTTTCAACTGAAGAAGAGGTTTTGAATGCCATTAGGCTCCTTTCATGTAGCAAAACACCTCATACTGATTCTATTTCAGCTGAGATTTACAAGGTGAGGGGAGAGGGGTCCATTGATCATGTAAAAGCAGACTGAAATTTTCTGGATTATATATGGTAAGTGGAGGTCATCCTCCAAGAGTTCAAAGATACCTTCATTGTCCATCTCTATAAAGGTAAAGGAAAGAAATTGTCCTGTGACAATAAGTGGTAGGGGAGAACGGGTCTCTCTTTTAGTCATTGCTGGCAAGATTTTTGCCAGAGTCCTCCTTAAGAGATTGATCTTTCACTTCAAAGATGGTCATTTACCTGAAAGCCAGTGTGGCTTCAGAAGTGGCTGAAGAATGGTTGAAATGGTGTTTGCTCCCCGACAACTCCAGGAGAAATGCCAGGAGCAGAACAGAGGTCTACACACAACATTTGTAGATCTCACCAAGGCCTTTGAGACTATCAGTAATAAGGGCTTATGGAAAATTATGTCAAAATTTGGTTGTCTGGAGAAGTTCATCAGTATTGTACATCATTTTCACAATGGCATGCTTGTCCAGGTTCTGGATAGTGGACAATTTTCTCATGTTTTCCCAGTCACCAATGGAGTGAAATAAGGCTGTGAGCTTGCTCCTATGTTTTTTTTTAGTTTTTAATTTTTTTCTGGTGAATATCAATTTATTTGTTTTTAGTTTTCAAAATTCACTTCCACTCAATTTTGAGTTCCAAATTTTCTCCTTATCTCATCCCTCCTCCCACCCCAAGATGGCACACATTCTGAATACCCCTTCCCCTAATTTGCCCTCCCTTATACCACAACACCCCTCTTATCAACTTCCCCCCTGTGTTCCCATAGGGAAAGATAGATTTCCCTACCCAATTGAGTGTGTATATTATTCCCTCCTTAAGCCAATTCCAATGAGAATAAGATTTCGTCATTCCCTCACATTCTCCCACTTCCCTTCTGCTGTAAAAGTCTTTTCTTGTCTGTTTTATGAGATAATTTACCCCATGCTACCTCTCCCTTTCTCCTTCTCCCAGCATAATCCTCTCTTACATCTTAATTTTATTCCCCAGATATTACCCAGGAAAGGAGTAAACACCTAGCCCTTGATCATACCACCTTGGAAGAAATGAAAATTTACAGGTCCTTAGAAATATCTCTGAAAACAACTGCACAAAACCCCTGAAGTTTGGGACAGTACATTCTCCACATTGGAACCTTCAACTCAGCCTGTGCACTCTATCTATCAATACATCTATAGATATAATTTTTTCCCTTCCAACTACCCTAATACTGACAAAGGTCTCATGAGTTGCAAATATCATCTTTCCATGTAGGAATGTAAACAGTTCAACCTTAAAAAAACCCCTATAATTTCTCTTTCCTTTTTTCCTTTTCATGTTTCTCTGAGTCTTGTATTTGAAAGTCAAATTTTCTATTTAGCTCTGGTCTTTTAAGCAAGAATGCTTGGAAATCCTCTATTTCACTGAATGTACATTTTTTTCATTTGAAGAATTGTGCTCAGTTTTGCTGGGTAGATGATTCTTGGTTGTAATCCTATCTCTTTTGCCCTCCAGAATATTATATTCTAAGCCCTGTGGTCCCTTAATGTAGAAGCTGCTAAATCTTGTGTTATCCTGATTGTGTTTCCACAATACTTGAATTGTTTCTTTCTGACTGCTTGCAATATTTTCTCCTTGACCTGGGAACTCTGGAATTTGGCTACAATATTCCTAAGAGCTGTCCTCTGGAGATTTCTTTCAGGAGGTGATAGGTGATTCTTTCAATTTCTATTTTACCCTCTGGTTATCAGGGCAGTTTTCCTTGATAATTTCTTGAAAGATGATGTCTAGGCTCTTTTTTTTTTACCATGGCTTTCAGATAGTACAATAATTTTAAAATTATCTCTTTTGGATCTATTTTCCAGGTCAGTTGTTTTTCCAATGAGATATTTCACATCATCTCCTATTTTTTTCATTCTTTTGGTTTTGTTTTACATCTTGATTTCTCATAAAGTCACTAGCTTCCAATTGTTCCATTCTAATTTTTAAGGAAGTATTTTCTTCAGTAAGCTTTTGGACTTCCTTTTCCAACTGGTCAATTCTGCTTTTGAAGGCATTCTTCTCCTCATTGGCTTTTTGCACCTCTTTTGCCATTTGATTTAGGCAATTTTTAAGGTGTTATTTTCTTCGGTATATTTTTGGGTCTCCTTCAGCAAGCTGTTGACTTTTTTTTCATGATTTTCTTGCATCACTCTCATTTCTCCTCCCAGTTTTTCCTCTACTTCTCTTACTTGCTTCTCAAAATCATTTTTGAGCTCTTCCATGGCCTGGAACTGATCCCTATTTTTCTTGGAAGCTTTGGATATAGGATCTTTGATTTTATTTTCTTCTTCTGGTTGTATGTTTTGATATTTTCTGTCACCAAAGAAAGATTCTATGGTCTGATTTTTTTTGCACAGTTTGCTCATGATCTCAGCCAATTACTTGAGTTTTAAATTTTTTGTTAAGGTAGGGGTCCAATTCCAGTATGGAGAATATACTGTCCCAAACTTCAGGGGTTTTGTGCAGTTGTTTTCAGAGATATTTCTAAGGACCTGTAAATTTTCATTTCTTCCAAGGTGGTATGATCAAGGGCTAGGTGTTTACTCCTTTCCTGGCCTGTGCTCTTGTCTATGGGTGACTATAAGCACTCTTTTCTGTCTTGGAATTGTAAGAAGGATTCCTTCTCCACTGTTACCACAAGCTCCTCTACACCAGTGCTCCTCCCTGCTCCAGGATTACCACCCAGAACTGTGACCCAGATCCAAGCACAGACAAAGCAAGAGAATCCTGTCTCAGCACCAGCAAAAGATATACCTGAAATCTCCCTCTGATCAGCCACTCGATTCTCCCTTTTCTGTGGGCTGGGAGCTCCAGAAGCAGCCACTGTCCTTGGGCTAAACTGGGACTGGGGCTGGACCAAGTTCCTCTCTCACCATGGTCAGATAGACTTTTCCTGCTGACCTCAGTAGTCTGTGGTGTTTCTGGGTTGAGAAGTCTGGAAACCACCACAGCTCCCCTTGATTCAATCCCTTGAGGACTGCTCCAGGTTCACTGAGGCCTGGTCTTTGCTTGTTCAACTTTCGTGGCCCACATTGAACTGAGCTCCTCTCCTAGCCCAGTGCAATAAACCTTTCCAATCAACCATCCAGGTTGTCTTGGGCTGAACATTTGTTTCAATCTGCCTTTTTATGGTTTCTGCTGCTCTGGAATTTATTTGGAGCCCTTTTGCAGGTATTTGAGAGAGTTTGGGGTAGATCTCAAGCAAGTAGCTGGTTTTACTCTGCCATCTTGGCTCTGTCCCTCTCCCGCATGCTTTTTAGCATGATATTTTCAGCCATATTGTCAAACACCTTCAATGAGGACAAACATGATATACAGAGCAATTACTGAACTGATGGTAAATTCTGCAACTTGAAAAGACTACAAGACAAGACCAAAGTGGAAGGAGTATTGGTGATTTTTTTTTTCTTTGCAGATAATTATACACTCAAATAATGCACTCTGAAGCTGATATGTGAAAAAAGCATGGGTCAATTCTGTCCTGCTTGTACTAATTTTGGCATAACAATTAACACCAAGAAAACACAGGTGCTCCATCAGCCAGCACCACACCATCCATATGTAGAACCATTGGTTATAGCAGATGGAGAAGTTTTGAATACTGTGAATAAGTTCACTTACTTTGGCAGTATACTTTCCAGTGAAGTACACATTTATAATGAGGTTGACACACACATTGCCAGAGCTTGCTCAGTGTTTGGAAGGCTCTGAGAGAACATATGGGAGAGAAGAGGTATTAGACTGACTACCAAACTAATGGTCTACAGAGCCATTGTGCTGTCCTCATTGTTGTATGCCTGTGAAACCTGGACAGCATGCCAACACCGTGCCAGGAAACTGAATTGCTTCCATTTGAATTGTTCTAGGAAGATTCTGAAAATCATCATGATAAGATACCAGACACTGAGGTCCTTTCTCAAATTTAACTGCCAAGCATTCAAACTCTGCTTCAGAGAGTGCAACTACGATGGACTGGCCACATTGTTTGAATGCCAAATGTATGCTTACCAAAAAGACTCTTTTATGGAGAACTCACACAGGGCAAGTGCTTACATGGTAGTCAGAAAAAGCAACACAGGAAGACTCTCAAGGTCTGTCTTAATAAATTTGGAATTGATTGTGTGACATGGGAGACACTGGCAAAGGACCACCCAGCATGGAATGCCCTCATCAGAGAAGGTGCTGTGCTCTATGAGTGAAACAGAGTTGAAGTAGCTCAAAAGGAAAATGAGATATGCAGATTTAGAGAATCCACCCCAAAGGTTCATGTGCTCAATCTGTGGTATAGGATTACAAACTTGTATTGATTTGATGAGCCACACAGTGGGTCACACTGCAACTTGACTCTAACATGGACATATCATTATGGTCCTCTCCAAAAATAAAGGAAAACAACCAATTAGGGTACCAACATTTTTTATTAATTTATTTTAATTTATCAACAATCACTTCCATAAGCTTTTGAGTTTTAAAATTTTCTCCCCCTCCTTTTTGACCTACCTCACCCAGAAAGTGCACAATCAAATATAGGCTACACATATACATTCTTATTAAACATATTTTCACATTAGTGATGTTGTAAGTAAGAATTAGAACTAATAAGAGGAACCACCAGAAAGAGGAAACAAAACACAACAGAAGAAAAAAAAAACAGTAAATAATATGCTTTGATCTGCATTCAAACTCCATAGTTCTTTCTTTGGATGTGGGTAGCATTTTCCATCAGGGGGCTTTTGAAGATGTCTTAGATCCTCGTATTGCTGAGAAGGGTTAAGTCTATCAAAGTCAGTCATCACTCACTGTGGCTGTCACTGTGTACAACATTTTCCTGGTTCTGCTCACTTCACTCAGCATAAAACCATACAAATTTTTCCAGGTTTATCTGAAATCTGCCTGTTCATCATTTCTTATAGCACAAGAGTATTCCATTACATTCATATATTACATTCACAATTATGATTACCATCTGTATCTTTCTCTCTATCCTTCCATCCCCCATTTATGCTTTTCTTTCTCCTTTCTCCTTTTCCCTCTTCACTAATGGCTTGCTTTTGACCACTACCTCCCTCAGTCCCACCTCCCTTCTATTAGCCCCCTCCCTTTTCTTTCCCCCTTTCCCTCCTACTGCCTATAAGGCATGTTAGATTTCTATGCCTAACTGATTATGTTACTCCCTTCCTGAGGCAAATCTGAAGAGAGTAAGGTTCAAACAATGCTCATCTCCCTCCCTTCTTTCCCTCTGCTATATTAGGTTTTTATGCCTTTTCCTGTGATGTAATTTACCCTTGTCTGCCTCCTCCTTTCCTTTTCTCTCATAACATTTTCTTAGTTAGATCAGATTAATTCACTTACTTGGATCCATTTAACACACTTGATTAGATATTTTTCATCATTACATCGAAGTCAATTTATACCCACCCCCTTTATGTAAACCACTTTAACGTGGTGTAATAATAATACAGTTCTCAAGAGTTACAAGTGTCATCTTCCCTTGTAGGGATGTAAACAATTTGCCCTTATTAACAACATATTGTATCTTTCTGTACCATTTACCTTTTTATGTCTCTCTTGAGTCTTGTAATTGAAGCTCAAATTTTCTGTTGAGCTCTGCTCTTTTTATCAGGAAGGTTTGGAAGTCCCCTATTTCATTGAATATCCCTCTCCTCCCCTGAAAGATCATGCTCATTTTTTGCTGGGAGTTGATCCTTGGTTGTAATCCAAGCTCCTTTGCCTTATATAATATCATATTACATGCCTAATGATCTTTTAATGTAGAGGCTGCAAGGTCCTATGTAATCCTGACTGTGGTTCCATTATATTTAAATTGTTTCTTTCTGGCTGTTTGCAGTATTTTCTCTTTGACATGTTAATTTTGGAATTTGGCTACTATATACCTTGGTGTTTTCAATTTAGGATCTCTTTCAGGAGATGGTCAGTGGATTCTTTCTGTGGCTATTTTACCCTATGGTTCTAGGACCTCGGGCAGTTTTCCTTTATGATTTCCTGCAAGATACTGTCCAGGCTCTTTTTTTCATTGTGATTTTCAGGTAGACCAATTATTTTTAAATTGTCTCTCCTGGATAGATTTTCCAGGTTTGTTGTTTTACCAATGAGGTATTTTATGTTTTCATCTATTTTTTTTTGATTCTTTTGTTTTTGTTTCACTGATTCTTGCTCTCTTATAGAGTCATTAGCTTCCATTTACTCAATTCTAATTTTTAACAAATTGTTTTCTTCTATTAGATTTTATACCTCCTTCCCCATGTAGCCAATTTTATCTTTTAGGGACTTGTTTTCTTCAGTGTAATTTTTTTCCGGTTGGCCAATTCTTTGTTTGCTTTTTTTTAATTTATTCATTTTTAGTTTTCAACATTTACTTCCCCAAGATTTTGAGTTCCAAATTTTCACCCCGTCTCACCTCTCCCCCACCCCAAGATGGCACGCATTCTGAATATCCTTTCCCCTACTTTGCCCTCCCTTCCATCTCTTCCTTTCTCTTATCCCCTTCCCCTTCTACTTTCCTGTAGGGCAGGATAGATTTCTTTACCCCATTTCCTGTATTTCTTATTTCCCACTTGCATGTGAAAACATTTTTTTTAAACAAGTGTTTTTAAAACTTTGGTTTCTAAATTTTCTCCTTTCCTCCCTCCCCACCCACCCTCATTGAAAGGGCAAGCAACTCAATATAGGTTACACATGTGCAGTTATGTAAAACACTTCCATAGTAGTCATGTTGTGAAAAACTAGCTTTATTTCCCTTAATTCTATCCAGCCCCCCCAATTTATTGTATTCTTTCTTTTGACCCTGAACCTCCTCAGAAGTGTTTGCTTCTGATTACCCCATTTCCAAATCTGCCCTTTCCTCTATCATACCCCTGCTCTCTTGTCTCCTTCTTTCTCTATTTTCCTGTAGGGAAAGATAGATTTCCATACCCAATTGAGTTATTGCCTCCTTAAGTCAAATTCTATGAGAATAAGATTCACGCATTCCCTCTCACCTTCCCCTGTTTCCCCCCCCACTGTAAGAGCCTTTTTCTTTTCTGTTTTTTTTTTGTGAGATAATTTACCCCATTCTATCTCTCCATTTACTCTTCTCCCAGTATAATCCTCTCTCATCCTTTAATTTTATTCTCCAGATATGACCCCTTCATCTTCATTCACCCTGTGCCCTCTATTTATCTATCTATATCTATCTATCTATCTATCTATCTATCTATCTATCTATCTATCTATCTATCTATCTATACAGATAGATACATCCATATCTATCTAACTATATAGATAGATAGATAAAGATGTATCTCTCTCTCTCTTTATATATATATATATATATATATATTTACACTTACATATAATTTTTTTCCCCTCCAACTACCCTAATGCCGACAAAGGTCTCATGAGTTATAAATATCATCTTTTCATTCAGGAATGTAAACAGTTCAACCTTAGTAAGTCTCTTATGATTTCTCTGTCCTCTTTACCTCTTCATATTCCACTTGAGTCTTGTATTTGAAAGTCAAGTTTTCTATTCAGTTCTGGTCTTTTCATCAATAGTGCTTGAAAGTCCTCTGCTTCACGGAATGACTATTTTTTCCCCTGAAGAATTACACTCAGTTTTGCTGGGTAGGTGATTCTTGGTTGTAATCCTATCTCCTCTGCCCTCCATAATATTATATCTCATGCCCTGTGGTCCCTTAATGTAGAAGCCCCTAAATCTTGTATTATCCTGATTGTGTTTCCACAATACTTGAATTGTTTCTTTCTGGCTTCTTATAAGATTTTCTGCTTGACCTGGGAACTCTGGAATTTTCCTAGGAGTTTTCCTTTAGGGATCTCTTTCAGGATGAGATTAGTGGGTTCTTTCAATTTCTATTTTGCCCTCTGGTTCTAATATATCAGGGCAGTTTTCCTTGATAATTTCTTGAAAGATGATGTCTAGGCTCTTTTTTTCATCATGCCTTTCAGATAGTCCAATAATTTTTAAATTCTCTCTCCTGCATCTATTTTCTAGGTCAGTTGTTTTTTTCCAATGAGATCTGTGCTATTGTTTTCTAATTTTTCATTCTTTTGGATTTGTTTTACAGTGTCTTGATTTCTCATAAAGTCACTAGCTTCCAATTGCTCTATTCTAATTTTTAATGAAATATTTTCTTTAGTAATCTTTTGGACTTCCTTTTCCATTTGGCCAATTTTGCTTTTTAGGGCATTCTTCTCCTCATTGGTTTTTTGGATCTCTTTTGCCATTTTGGTTAGTCTATTTTTTAAGGTGTTATTTTCTTCAGTATTTTTTTGGGTCTCCTTCGGCAAGCTGTTGACTTGTTTTTCATGATTTTCTTGCATCACTCTCATTTATCTTCCCAATTTTTCCTCTACTTCTCTTACTTGCTTCTCAAAATCCTTTTTGAGCTCTTCCAAGGCCTGGGACTGATTTATTTTTTCTTGGAGGCTTTGGATGTAGGAGCTTTGACTTTGTTTTCTTCTTCTGGTTGTATGTTTTGATCTTCTTTGTTACCAAAAAAAGATTCTATAGTCCAACACTTCTTGCGAGGTTTGCTCATGATTCTAGCCAATTACTTGAGTTATAATAAACTCTTTATTAAGGTAAAGGTCTGCTTCCAATGTCGAGAATGTACTGTCCCTAGCTTTGGGGGTTTGTTCAACTGTTTTCAGAGATACTTCTAGGGACCTGTAAATTTTCAGTTCTTCCAAGGTGGTATGATAAGGGGCGAGGTGTTTACTCCTTTCTTGGCCTGTGCTCTGTTGAGTGACCACAAGAACTCTTTTCTGTCTTGGAACTGTGAGGAGGATTCTCTCTCCATCACCACTACAAACTCACCATACCAGCGCTCCTCCTCACCCCAGGACTGCCACTCAGAACTGTGGCCCAGATCCAAGCACAGGCAAAGCAAGAAATTACTGCCTCAGCATTGGCAAAGAGATCCCTGTAATCCCCCTCTAATCAACCACTGGATTTCCCCTAGTCTGTGAGTCAGAAGCTCAGGAAGCAGCCACTGACATCGGCTGTGCCTGGGAAATGGGTCTGGACCTAGCTTCTCTCTCACCAGAGAAACAGACTTTTCCCACTGACTTTCTAAGTTGTCTTTGGTGTTTGTGGGTTGAGAGGTCTGGAAACCACCACAGCTACACATGATTCAGTCCTCTGAGGCATGCTCTAGGTTCACTGTCACCTGCGTGCCCACCCTGAACTGTATTCCTCTTCTCACCCAGCATGATATACCTTTCTGATCAACCATCCAGGTTGTCTTGGGCTGAAAATTTGTTTCACTCTGTCTTTTTGTGGGTTCTGCTGCTTTAGAATTTGTTTAGAGCCATTTTTATAGGTATTTGGAGAGGTTTGGGGGAGAGCTCAAGCAAGTCACTGCTTTCACTCCGCCATCTTGGCCTTGCTCTCCCCATTTGCATTTTTTAGGGACTTGTTTTCTTCAGTGTACTTTTTTTTTTCCAGTTGGCTAATTGTATTTTTTAAGGACTTGTTTTCTAATTTTTGTCCTTCCTTTTCCAAGCAATTGACTCTCTCTTTTATACCTCTCATTTATTTTCCCAGTTTTTCTTCTACCTCTCTCCTTTGACTTTTAAAATCCTTCTTGACATCTTCTAAGAAGGCTTTTTTCCGTTTTGAGGTTCCAGATGTGGGTTTGTTGACAATGTTGTCCTCTTCAGAATTTCTGCCTTGATCTTCACTTTTCTCATAATAAGAATCTATTGTAAGTTTGTTTTTGCTCATGGTGTTTGATCATTTCCTGGCCTTTAAAGAGATTGGGCTCTCCTGCTGGTGAGCAGAGGGCCCTGACCTGAGCTTCTTGTGTTGGGAGCCTAGGGTCTGGTCAATGGTTTTGGGTACTTGGGCCTGCAATGTTGGCAGTTGGAGGCTGTAGGATTCTGGTAGCTTACCTGGTGTTGGACTGGAATCAGCAACACTGGAACTCTAGGGGTAGGATTGGGTAGTGTGGCTCCTGGAGATTTCCTGCTCACCCAGGCCTTTGCTTCCTTTTGCTTTCTTCAGCTCCTCTCAGATAAATTTTGTAGGGTGTTTATCCACCTGTGGCCTCTTGGAGCGCTGCTTCCCTTAGTTTTGCTGAGGCACTGGGAGAGCTGGTTGCTGTAGAATGCTGAGGCACCTGGTGCTTTTCTGAGCTGGTTTCCACCAGTTCCCTCACCCTCAAAGAGGCAGTCAGAAGTCCAGGTGTTGGTGTTTGCCTGTTCCACCACCTGGGCTTCAGGATCTCTTCCTTGTATGCTGAGGTGGGGCTTTCCACTAGTTTGCTGGGATGCCTCCTCTTCTGTACTGCTCACCTTCCCCCAAGGTAAGAGGGGCCTTTCCAGTTAATTCTTCAAGCTACCTGGGCTACTGGACTGCTACACCCCATCTTTCTTTCAGTTCAGCTGTTCCAGGGTTTTTCCTGGGGTGATATTTTCTGGGCTTTCAGGGGTTAATAGGGGAGGGTAAAGAGGGACTCACCTCTTACTCCACCACAGTACACCTACCTTTCCCTCAAGTCCTCCAGCATTTGTTATTTCTTTAAGTTTGAGGTAGTACCTTAGAGTTATTTTAATTTGCCTTTCTCTAGTCAATAATGATTTAAGCATTCATTCATATGGCTATAGATAGGTTTGATTTCTTGTTCTGAAAGCTGCCTTTTTATATCCTTTGACCTTTTCTCTACTGGGAATGCTTCTTAATTTTATAAATTTTACTCCATTCTATACTCAGAATATATTTGAGAAATCAGGGCTTTATTAGAGAAACTTGCTGTAAATTTTTGTGGTATTACTTCATCGTCTGTGGAATCTTTTAACAAAATGTAGTTTCCCTTCTTATCCTTTTTAATTAGGTTGATTTATGATTTTGCTTTGTCTGATGTCATAATTGCTACCCCTGTCTTTTTCTTACTTCAGTTAAAGCATATTAGATTTTTTTCCAACCATTTATTTTAACTCTCTCTTTCTATTTCAAATGTGTCACTTGTAAGCAATACAATATTGGATTCTGATTTCTAATCCATTCTTCTATCTGCTTTTGTTACATGGGTAAGCTCATCCCCACCACATCCACAGTTATGATGTCTGTTTTTTTCCTCTTCCCATCCTCAACCTCATGCTGTTGTTGTTGTTGTTCTTCTTCTCCTCCTCTCTTTTCTCCTCTCACATACACACATACACATTTTCCCATCCATTATAAAAAGCTCTTACTTGTGCAGATTTAAGGCATTTTTTAAATGTTAAAATTCTAGTCCAAAGAATTCAGTGTTTACCTTTTTAGTATAGAAGATGTTTTCCTGTTCCAAATAACTTTGATAAAGTATTCTTTTTAAATGGTCAAATATACTATTTATTGTAGTCCTCAGGGAGTTTTTCATTCAGTAAAATAAAGATTATTTCCTTATGTTATGAGGATAACAAAATGTTTTCTTTCCTGGAAATTGTCCTGTGAACTTTTTTTCCCCCGGTTAACATCATTATATTTTAAAAATACCAAAGTTGTCATTAGTTTTGAGTCAAAATCTTACTTTTATACCACATTTTATAATACTCACATCAGACCTATGGATTTTTCACTGGTTTGTAAATTGAGCACCACATTCAGGTCTACTGTTGTGGGCTCTGATTAAGAAAAATATCATTAATATAGTACTAGAACTACTTCAATTAATTTATAAGCATTTATTTGAAGCGCTACTTACCTCTCCCAAATTTCTACATTGAGAAGTGAACAAGTACACTGTCTACCCACAGAACAGAGTTGATGTGAGAGTGAAAAGCCACCAGAATGAATGCCACACAGCTGGAGAGAAGGATGAGAAACAATTAGGTTATAGGTAATGATAATAAAAACTTAAATTTCTGTAATGCTTCTAAGTGTTATCAAGTTTTTTTTCTCATAACAACCCCAGGAGAAAGCTATAGATGTTAATTTCTCAATTATGGAGAGGAAGCAACTATTTAACCATTTAACAAAAGTTAAATGACTTGCTTCTGGTTCCATAGTTAGCTCTCAGAGTAAGGATTAAAATCCAGGACTCCTGATTTCATGCCATAATCTCTACTGATTGAATTAGACATATCTTTCATTTGATAAGCATAGGGAGCAAAAGAACCTGATTATGTATAAAAAAAGATTTTAGCACTGACATATAACAGCATCCTGAAACATTAAATATTAACACCTAATACCAAAAACCAAAACCAAAACAACAACAAAAAACAGAGTGACAATCATGGTTATTTGATAGTGAAAAAACAAAAACAAAACAAAACAGTATGCTTTATGACCTAAGAAGAACAACACAGTTTCCATATTTCTTCTATGATGTTCCTAGGTTCTTTCCTCCTTGACCTTCTCCCATACTAATTTTACATTTCTGTCTCTCTCTGTCTTTCTGTGTGTGTGTGTGTGTGTGTGTGTGTGTGGAGGTGGGTGGGTATGGGTGTGTATTTGTATGTGTATATATACACACATATATACATATACATACATATATAAATACACAATATATTGTGTATATGCGTGTGCTACTGCGTATATAGTTACATATAGTTATAGTTTTAAAAGCAAGAATTTCCAAACGTGATGATAGTTGTGACATTTATCTTTAATGAAATAGCCTGAATTTGCAAGACATGCCCCTAGATTCATTCAATCAACCCACAGTTTAACACAGTGTCTGGCACACTATAACCACTTAATAAATATTAGTGATTGATTGTTTGATACTTTTTAAATGTCTAGATAAATAAGCATGTCAATTAATATCACTGAGTCACATTTCCTGTCTGTAAACTGATAATGATAATAATGCTTACCATAAAGAATTGTGAGAATCAAATGACATGATGTTTTTAAAGCTCTTTGCAAAATTTAAAATAATACAAGTTAATGCGGCAGCTAGGTGGTGCAGTGGATAGAGCACCAGCCCTGGATTCAGAAGAACCTGAGTTCAAATCCGACCTCAGACACATAACACTTACTAGCTGTGTGACCCTGGACAAGTCACTTAACTCCATTGCCTAGTCAAAACAAACAAAAAAATAATACAAGTTAGTTCATATTATTTCATATTAAAGGTAAGAGAAAATGCTACTTAGAGCACAGTTTAAAGAAAGTCTAACACATGATTTTCCCACTAATCTTCTTTTCATTAAAAAATAAAAATAAACAACTTTGTTAAAAGGAATGTTATTTTTGGGTGGTAGACAGAGACAAGATGAATACATTTGGAAATGTATGTGATATAAAAACAAAAGACATCAATTAAAATAAAAATGAAATACTTTGGAAATACTTCTAAAATTCCAAAACCTAATCACATGCTAGCACTCTTTCTTCAATCCTTGCTTATAATTCATTACTGCTTAATTTACTCTTGGGTTGCAATTTTTTTTTGGATTCTTATTTAGAATAAAAAGTCTTCTCTGTTATGCATATTGGAACTCAGGCTCTCATTAGTATGGAGCAATTGTAATTTTGACTTGCTCTTTTCTTTCAGACTGAATTGTTCTTCCATATTTTGAGTCTGACTTTAAATAGAAAATAAAAATAAAAATGTTCTACAGTCATTTTCAAGCTGAATTGTTCATCAGAGTGAGATGACTCTTAAGAACTTTGCATACTCTTAAGTTCTTAGCTTACTTGAAGAGGTTATCTCAGATGCAAAGCCCCTGATGCCTTTATCTGTGCCTCTATTACACTCCTTACTATGTCTATAAGTTCAAAAACCTGCAAAATTTTCTAACCTTGCTACCAATAATCTCATCTTCTGACAAAGATCTGGTTTTACTTTAAGATATGCTTGGCAGCTTTTGGATAGAGCACCGGACTTGGAGTAGGGATGACCTGAGTTCAAATCCATCATCAGAAATTCACTAACTATATCACTTAACTTTGTCTTGCTTCCATATTCTCATCTGTAAAATGGAAATAATAATAGGACATACCTCCCATAGTTGCTGTGAAGATTAAATTAGGCAGTATTTACCAAGTCTTTTGCACACCTTAAAGTACTATATAAATGCTAGCTATTATTATTATTATTATTTATATTTTCATTTTCTTTCTTTCTATATATCGATATATATATATATATATCTTTATCTATCTATCTATATAGATAGATAGATAAAGATATAGATATAGATATATAAAACCAATTAATTTTCCCTTATATATGATATAGTTTTGGAGACCTTACAATTTTATGCGAATTTTAATTATGTGAATTTGGAGGAATTTTATAATTTGACTCTACTGAAAGTAATTGATTCCAACACCCATATCACTAGGATGTGCTTCCTACCAGATGAAGTCAGTTAATGAGTCAGACTAAACTGGTTTTTAGAAATAGGTATTTATTGTGGTGATATAAAACATTTTGTACAAAATCTCTCCCCCAAACTAGGGTGTGAATTCTCCTAGAAGTACATACAGCATTCAAGAGAAAATGATATAGAGGTTTGAGAGCACATATGAACAATAAGAAACTCACAACTCTTGGCTACCAGTTCTTTTCTCTTTTTGTGGAGGTTCCCCTAGAGCATGGTGCACTTTTCCTCTGGGCTACTTGTAGTGTCATTAACCTATTTTTCTCAGTGTGTCTACTTTATCCTTGGCTCCCTATTTAGACTCCCAGCCTATGCTATTCTGAGGAGATGGCTAGGATGCTACTAAAAAGCTCATATCCTTCTAACCTTTGAAGTTTACAAGAGAATAATATTGTAAAGTCAGAGGAACAAGGAAACTTTTCTCTTCCTTCTCCTTCAAGTTATGCCCTCCCAGGGAATTGCCTGGAAACATTTCCATCACTGAATTAGCCAGGCATTCAAATCCAAGGTACAGATAACTTGTTCTCAAAACCACAAGGCATCACAATCTCTTTAGACAGTACCAATACACCTCTGATACAATGTTCTTTCATTTCATCCAGTGGCTGAAAGAAATCTACTCCTTCCCATCATAGTTTACTTTGTTGGTAACACTTAGTTTAATACCGTGGATTGACTGGTTAAACAGGTCTTCTCCCCAGGCAAAAGTATCAGGGTAGGAGATTTTTGTTCAATTCTTTAAGTGGGGTGAAGTGAGTGATGAATTCAGTTGACCCCTACCTTTATCCATGCATGGCACACAAAACAAAAGGTACAAAAGAAAAAGTTCTGTTCTGTTTATTTTGCCTGTAGCATGCTTGAGATTCTGAAAATTAAGTCAGAAGAGTTAAGCATTAAATCAGAATTCAAGTCATGAATAAACTTTGACACTATTGTTCTTTGAAAGCCCATGAAAATCTGGGCAGAGGAGTCAGACCCTGGGTTCTGGCAATGCTTCCAGAGTCTAACCAAGGCTGTGAAGAAAAGGAGCCTATTTGTTAGAAAAGACCCAAAGTTTGGCATAGTTAATCTAGATTCATTCAATGTGGCCTTCCTTTTTTTCCAGTAACCAATTAAGATCCTCAAGCATATAGCTAAGTGTAGAGGTAAGAGATAACCCCTCACATTGCCACAAATTACTACCAATGAGTCCTTCTGACAAGGAAGGCATAAATGAGAGGTAGGACATTTCTTATATAAGAGGAGAAGGTCAGGAAGCCATTTAAGTCCCTCTTCACAAGTCCCTTTGATCTGGTACAGACTTGTAGATACTTGATGTCCCCCATTTCTATTTCTCTGGAACTCTCTGTTAACTGAATACCTCTCAGTATAACATATATACATATACATACACACACACATACATACATGTCTGTGTGTATATGTATGTATATGTAAGTATATATATATACACATATATATGTATGTGCATATGTATCTATATATGGATATATACATACCTACACACATATAAAAATCTATACATTATATATAAATGCACATACATATACATATACCTACACACATATATCTATATCCATCTGTCTATCTATCCTCTTCTCTTTCCTAGCATAGGCACTGATTTGTCACATAATCACTTATTTGGAGAGTCATTGACCAATAAGTGATGAAATTAAAACAGACAGGAACAAGTCATCAAGTATCTTTTTTTAATTTTAAGGGAGGAAGTAATCTCATGAAATAAGAAAATTCACAGCCCTAATTTACCATGTTACTGAAAATAGATGGAGAAGTAGACCGATGTGAATAAGGGAGTAGGAAGGAAAAGTGAATTCTCTCTTATTAATATATTATTATACAATAATGTCAAATATATTATCAGGGTGGTTAGCTACCATTTTGAAAATCAAAGAGAAAATGGAGAAGAGAATAAATGTGTATTTATGAATGTGGGGTTGTTGAATATGGAAAATGTAGGGAAAAAAAATCTGTGTGACAAGATACCACCAAGGAAGTTAAGAATAAGTAGGCCCTGAACAGCAGTGATTCCTAAGGAAATCATTCAGAAGGACAAGTTGCGAAAGAAAAGGTGCCTAAAGTCAATGATAAAATCTAACGTGAAATTAAATGGTTACTGTCATCCATATGAATAATGAAATTTGGCCTTATTTTTGTAATAGGTTACATTTTACTTAATTTTAAAATTTTTATTATTTCTTTTTAATATCACCATTATTTCTAGATGCACACTTTTCTCCTTCTCTTTTCTTCCCCTTCTACATACCCAGTGATTTTTCTTCTTAATATAGAACTTTAAGGTATAGAAAATATATTCTACACATCAGTGTCATGAGACAGGAGACAATGTCATGTAGTTTAGGCATCATTCATTATCCCCATTTCACAATGGAAAAAAAAAATTGAGGCTAGGACAGCCTCAATTTTGGAAGTTATATATTTAATTTATTATAATATTTATTATATGTAAATTTAAAAGTAACTTCATAATAAAGCTAGGTTTTGATTAGTACAAATAATGTGAGACACTCAGAATTTAACCCAACCCTGCAGATATAGTCTACCTGACTCTCTGATAAAGGCATAATAGAATTATCACTACTTTTTCTGGTAGCTATGACTTTCAGTATAACTCAATATTGCATTAGTTGTGTAGCTTATTTTCTTAATAGAAATAGAAACTGCAGCAGTAACAGTAGTAGTAGTAGCAATAGCAGTAGTAGCAGCAGCAGCGGCGGCAGAAACAGTAGCAGTAGCAGCAGAAGCACCATCACCACCAGCAGCAGTAGCAATCGCCAGTAGTAACAACAGCAGTAATAGTAGCAACAGCAGCAGCAGCAGCAGTAACTAACATTTATAGAGTACTTCTAAAGTTTAGAAAGCACTTTACAAATACTATAACATTTGTCTTCATAATTACCTTGGGAAATAGGTGCTGTTATTATCATTACTTTACAACTGAGGAAATTCAGGAAGACAGAAATACAGTAACCTACCCAGGGTTACTCAGAAGCATCTGAGGTCAGATTTGAGTTAAGGTCTTCTGAGTATAGGTCCATCACTCTAACCACTACTCTAAGTTCTTCCCCCTATAAGATTAACATATCACACATTGTAGAGCCATTTTCAGTTCATCCAATGTATGTTGGCATAATGTGGCTTGGTGTGGTTGCAATAGAGTTTCTGAAGTAGGAGCTACATCATAAAGAATGAGGTGACAGCAGGCATATGTTCATTTTTCCTCAGGTGTTACCTAAAAATTCTGAAACAATTACCTGAATGTGAGCACTAAGTTAATAGATTTATAAATAATTTAAATATAGACATAAAAATCACTATAATCTTCTGATAAATTGTTAGACATGCTATATTTCTTTATTATGTTGCATAGTCATATGCAGGGAACAAATTATTTTCAATGCAACCTTGCCATTTACAATTTATGGCAAAATCATGATACAAGACAGAAGGAGAGAAAGAGGAAGGGTATGAGGGTTACAGGAAAAAGGCTTAAACTATTCTTCCCAAAGGATATACCATGGGTGGATGGGTAGGAATCCCTTCAAAGGCATCTGTTTATTAAGTTCTATACTGACTCAACATATTTCATCAAGAAAGTTGACTCTCCAGGTGAAGGCAGAATGGCAGAGTAAAGGCAGAGATTTGCCTGAGCTCTCCCCCACACTCATCCAAATACTTTTAAAAATGACTCTAAGCAGATTCTAGAGCAGCAGAACCCACAAAAAGATTAAGTGAAACAAATTTCCAGACTAAGACAAGTAGAAAGGTTGGCAGGGAAGGTCTGCTGCATCAGGGTGAGAGAGGAGCACACCAGCACAGCCCAGGCAAGAGCAGACCTTGCCCCAGCAAACCTGGAGCAGGCCTGGGACAAGTAAATCGCTGGCAGCAGTGGCATTTCCCAGATCTCTCAGCCTATAGACACCAAAGACAACTTAGGTCAGCAAGAAAGGTCTGTCTCACCTGGGTAACAGTGGAACACAGTCCAGTACAGGCCAGCCCAGCCTCAGCCACAGCAAACCAAGAGCAGGCCTTGGGAGTGATTGAATCAGCAGTAGCAGTGGCAGCAGCTGCTTCTGCAGCTCTTAGCCCACAGATGGTAAGGGGGTTGAACAACATGGTCAGAAAGAGATTACAGGGGTCATTTAAAAATTATTAATTTTTTATTAATTTAGATTTATCAACAATCATTTCCATAAACTTTTGAGTTTTAAATTTTTCTCCCCCTCCCTCCACAAGATGGCACACTATTTGGTATAGGTTATACATATACATTCCTATTAAACATATTTTCACATTAGTCATGTTGTAAGGAAGAATTACAATGAGTAGGAGGAACCACAAGAAAGAGGAAACAAATCAAAACAGAAGAAGAAATAGCAAATAGTATGCTTCAATCTGTACTCAAACTCCATAGTTCTTTCTTTGGATATGGATAGCATTTTCCATCATGAGACTTTTAGAGATGTCTTAGAGTCTTGCATTGCTGAGAAAGGCTAAGTCTGTCAAAGTTATCATCGCACAATGTGGCTGTTACTGTGTAAAACGTTCTCCTGGTTCTGTCCACTTCAAGGGTCTTTTTCTTGATGAACAAACAGGTATTTATTTCTAACCCCCCTTTTCATTTCTACATGTGATACTAAAGTACTGGCCAGCCTTCCCCAGACTTTTTGTTGTTTTCCTTTTAATTATTTTTTTTCTTGTTAGTTTTTAATATTCACTTCCACAAGATTTTGAGTTCCAAATTTTCTCCCCATGTCTCCCCTCCCTCACCCCAAAATGGCATGCATTCTGAATACCCTTCCCCCCAATCTACCCTACCTTCTATCACTCCCTCCCTTCTCTTGTCACCTTCCCCTTCAATTTTCCTGCAGGGCAGGATAAATTTATATACCCCTTTGCTTGTAGATCTTATTTCCGAGTTGCATGTAAAAATTTTTTTAACATTTGTTTTTAAAACGTTGAGTTCCAAATTCTCTCCCTTCCTCTCTCCCCACCCACCCTCATTGAGAAGGCAAGCAATTTGATATAGATTATACATGCATAGTCATGCAAAACACATCCATTATAGTCATGTTGTGAGAGACTAACTATGTTCCCCTCCATCCTATCACCCTCTGTTTATTCTGTTCTCTCCTTTGACCCTGTCCCTCCTCAAAAGTGTTTGCTTCTGATTACCCTCTCCCCCAATGTGCCGTCCCTTCTATCATCCCCCCTCTCTTATCCCCTCCCCTCTTCATTTTCCTGTAGGGTAAGATAAATTTCCATATCTAATTGAGTGTGTATGTTATTCCCTCCTTAAGCCAAATCTGATGAGAATAAGATTCACTCATTCCCTCTCACCTTTCCCTTCTTCCCCTCCATAGTAAAAACTTTTTCTTGCTTCTTTTATATGAGATAATTTACCCCATTCTACCTCTCCCTTTCTCCTTCTCCATTACATTCCTATCTCACCCCTTAATTTTATCTTTTAAATATCATCCCTTCATTTTCAACTCACCCTGGGTCCTCTGTCTATATCTATATCTATATATTCACTCCAATACCATAATAATGAGAAAGTTCTAATGAGTTACAAATATCATCTTTCCATGTAGGAGTGTAAACAGTTCAACTTTAATAAATCCCTTTTGATTTCTCTTTCCTGTTTACCTCTTCATGTTTCTTGAGTCTTATATTTGAAAATCATATTTTCTATTCAGCTCTGGTCTTTTCATCAAGCATACTTGAAAACTCTCTATTTCACTGAATGTTCATTTTTCCCCTGAAGGATTATACTTAGTTTTGCTGGGTAGGTGATGCATGGTTTTAATCCTAGCTCCTTTGACCTCTGGAATATCATATAGCAAGCCCTCTGATCATTTAATGCAGAGGCTGCTAAATCTTGTGTTATCCTGATTGTGTTTTGACAATATTTGAACTGTTGTTTTGTTTTGTTTTGTTTTTCTGACTATTTGCAATATTAGCTCCTTGGCCTCAGAACTCTGAAATTTGACTATATTATTCCTGAGAGTTTTCCTTTGGGGATCCCTTTCAGGAGGTGATCTGTTGATTCTTTATATTTCTATTTTACTCTCTGGTTCTAGAATATCAGGGCAGTATTCCTTGATAATTTCTTAAAAGATGATATCTGGGGCTGCTCCAGGACTGGGGCTGGACTATGTTCTTCTGTCACCCAGGTTTGACAGACCTTTCCTACTGACCTTCTAAGTTGTTTTCAACATTTGTGGGTTGAGAAGTCTGGAAACCACCACAGCTGCCAGTAATTCAGTCCCCTGAAGCCTGCTCCCATTTAGATGGGACCATATCTTTGTCTGCATGGGCCATGCTGAACTGTGTTCCTATCCCAGCCTGTAGCAATAGACCTTACCCATCAACCATCCAGGTTGTCTTGGGCTGGAAATTTGTTTTGCTGTCTTTTTGTAGATTCTACTCCTTTAGAACATGTTTAGATTCATTTTTTACAGATATTTGGAAGGGTTTGGGGGAGAGTTCAAGCAAGTCACTACTTTTACTCAACCATCTTGGCTTTGCCTCCAGAGGGGTATTTTTGTTAGCACTGAGGGAGGAGTCTATTTCTTTGCCCAAACTTGAATCCAGTTCACAGACCTGGGTGGCATTCCCAGGGTAAAGAGAAGCAGTAGCATAGGAGAACTTTCAACCACAGTGGAAGGGGGACCCTCCTTACAGTTCCAGGGCAGAAAAGAGTGCTTGTGCTTGCTGACAGAAAAAGTCAAAGCTCCTACACCCAAAGACTCCAAGAAAAACATGAATTGGTCTCAGACAATGGAAGAGCTCAAAAAGGATTTTGAAAAGCAAGTAAGAGAGGTAGAGGAGAAATTTGGAAGAGAAATGAGAGTGATGCAAGAAAATCATTTAAAACAAGTCCATAGCTTAATAAAGGAGACACAAAAAAATGCTCAAGAAAATAATACCTTAAAAAACAGACTAAGACAAATTGTAAATAAAGGTCAAAAAACCAATCAGGAGAAGAATACCTTAAAAAGCAGAATTGGTCAAATGTAAAAGAAAGTCCAAAAGCTCACTGAAGAAAGTACTTCCTTAAAAATTAGAATGGAGCAATTGGAAGCTAGTGACTTTATTAGAAATCAAGACATTGTAAAACAAAACCAAAAGAATGAAAAAATAGAAAACAAAGTGAAATATCTCATCGGAAAAACAACTGACCTAGAAAAGAGATCCAGGAGAGAGAATTTAAAAATTATTGGACTATCTGAAAGTCATGATCAAAAAAAGAACCTAAACATCATCTTTCAACAAATTATTGAGGAAAACTGCACTGATATTCTAAAACCAGAGAGTAAAATAGAAATTGAAAGAATCCACTGATCAACTCCTGAAAGAGATCTCCAAAGGAAAACTCCTAGGAATATTGTAGCCAAATTCCAGAGTTCCCAGATCAAGGAGAAAATATTGCAAGCAGTCAGAAAGAAACAATTCAAGTATTGTGGAAGCACAATCAGGATAACACAAGATTTAGCATCTTCTACATTAAATGATCAGATGGCTTGCTATATGACATTCCAGAGGTCAAAGGAGCTAGGATTAAAACCATGCATCACCTACCCAGCAAAACTGAGTATAATCCTTCAGGGGAAAAATGGGCATTCAGTGAAATAGAGGACTTTCAAGCATTCTTGCTGAAAAGACCAGAGCTGAATGCAAAATTCAACTTTCAAATACTAGACTCAAGAAAAACATGAAGAGGTAAATAGGAAAGAGAAATCATAAGGAACTTATTAAGGTTGAACTGTTTACATTCTGCATGAAAAGTTGATGTTTGTAATTCATGAGATTTTTGTCAGTATTAGGGTAGTTGGAGGGAAATTTTTTTTTATGTAGGTACATATAGATAGATAAATAGAGGGCACAGGGTGACTTGAAGATGAAAGGCTGATATCTGGAGAATAAAATTAAAGGGTGAGAGAGGATTACACTGGGAGGAGAAAGAGAGAGGTAGAATGGGGTAAATTATCTCACATAAAACAGACAGGAAAAGGCTTTTACAATGGAGGGGAAATGGGGGAAGGTGAGAGAGAATGAGTGAATCTTATTCTCATAGAATTTGACTTAAGTAGAGAATAACATACACACTCAATTGGGTATGGAAATTTATATCACCCTACAGGAAAATAGGAAGGAAAGGGACAAGAGAGCAGGGGAATGATAGAGAGGAGGGCAGATTGGGGGAGGGGGTAATCAGAAACAAACACTTTTAAGGAGGGACAGGGTCAAAAGAGAGAATAGAGTAAATGGGGGGGTGGTATAGGATTAAGGGAAATATACTTAGTTTTTCACAACATGAACACTATGGAAATGTTTTACATGACTACACATGTATAATCAGAATTGAGTTGCTTGCCTTCTCAATGAGGGTAGGTGGAGAGGGAGGACATGAGAAAATGTGCAACCCAAAGTTTTAAAAACAAATGTTAAAAACTGTTTTCACATGCAACTGAGACATAAAATATACAGGCAATGGGGTATAGAAACATATCCTGCCCTACAGGAAAATAGAAGGGAAAGGGATAGGAGAAAGGGAGGGGAAGATAGAAGGGAGGGGAGATTAAAGGAAGGAGTATTCAGAATGCATGCCATCTTGGAATGGGGGGAAGGATGAGATGGGGAGAAAATTTGGAACTCAAAATCTTGTGGAAGTGAATATTGAAAACTTAAAAAAAGTAATAAAAGGTCTTTGGTAACATTTGAAAAAAAGTACTTGTAAAATTAAATAATTAGTAATGGAAACAATGTAATTCCTTAAAAAATAGAATGAAGCATCTGGAAGCTAATGACTTTATGAGAAATCAAGAAGCAATAAAACAAAACCAAAAGAATGAAAAAAAGGTAGAAGACAATGTGAAATATATTATTGGACAAACAAGTAACCTCAAAAATAGATCCATGAGAGATAATTTTAATATTATCAGACTGCCTGAATGCCATAGATCAAGAAGAGTGAAGACATCATCTTTCAAGAAATTATCAAGGAAAACTGCCCCAATATTGTAGAACCATAGGGTAAAATAGAAGTTGAAAGAATCCACTGATAACCTCCTGAAAGAGATCCCAAAATGAAAAATGCCAGGAATATTATAGCCACATTCCAGAGTTCCCAGGTGAAAGAGAAAACACTGCAAGCAGCCAGAAAGGAAAACATCTATATACATACATAAATACACACACACATACATATATATGTATATATATACACATATATGTAGATATATACATATATGTATATATCTACACATATGTATATATATACATATATGTGTATATATATCTACACACATATGTATATATATCTACACACATACATACATATATATGTGTATATATATATCTACACACACATATGTATATATCTACACACACACACACAC
The DNA here is from genome assembly GCF_900497805.2 of Vombatus ursinus. Classification (NCBI taxonomy): domain Eukaryota; kingdom Metazoa; phylum Chordata; class Mammalia; order Diprotodontia; family Vombatidae; genus Vombatus; species Vombatus ursinus. The sequence goes on from NW_020954548.1 coordinate 4,043,968, forward strand.
ACACACACACATACACACATATATATATATATATATATATTAGTGGAGCCACTGTTAGGATAACACAAGATTTAGCAACATCTACATTGAATGATCAAAGGGCTTGCTATATGATATTTTGGAAGGCAAAGGAGATAGGATTACAACTAAGAATCACCTATCCAGCAAAACTGAGTATAATCTTTCAGGGAAAGAAAGTGGATAATCAATGAAATAGAGATCTTTCAAGCATTCTTGATGAAAAGACCAGAGCTGAATAGAAATTTTGGTTTTCAAACACAAGACTCAAGAGAAGCATAAAAAGTAAACCAGAAAGGTAAATAATAAGAACTTAATAAGATTAAACTCTTTACATTCCTAGATGGGAAGATAATATTTTTAACTTAGGACCTTTCTCATTATTAGGGTAGTTAGAAGGAGTATATATAGACAGAGGGCACAGGTGTGGTTTGAATATGCAGGGATGATATCTAAAATATAAAATTAAGGGGTGAGGGTGGAATGTACTGGGAAAAACAGAAAGGTAGAGGTAGAATGGGTAAATTAGCTCCCTCCTAATATCACCTTCATCTTCTGCAGAAAACCTTTTCTTCTGTCAAGTCCCACTTCAGGTGCCATCTCTTCTGTGAAGTCTTCTTTGACTCACATAAGCCAAGATTCATAACTGTACTTCTTACATAATGTATGTGAGCATGAGGAAACCACTTGAATTATCTCAGGTTAAATTTTCTCATCTGCAAAATGGAAATAATACCTGAAGCTCTTGTCTCACAGAGAGGGTGTTGACATTTGAATGAAATGCTGTATGGTATACCATATAAATATCAGTTATTATTATTTGACCATCATCACCCCTAATTGAAATAATGATCCTTAGAGTACTTTCTTAATTCCCTACAATACTTCATCTATATCTTATATCTTTCTTATCTCTCTACATGGCTTATCAAACTAATTCTATTTCTTATCTCCTCAAGGCCAGGGCTTGTGACATTTTTCAAGATATGCAGAGAAGGCATCATGACATAGTGACTAGAGAACCAGCCTAAGAGACTGAGAAATCTGGCTCCAAGTCTTGCTTCAGAATTCTTTAATTTAATTTTAATTTAATTTTAAGAATTTGGAATTCTTGGGTGAATCTCTGAGGCTATAAATTGGAGAGAAGATACTGGCCTGACTTGATAAATTGAGTTTTCTACATGTGGCAGTTCCCTATATTAATAAAATAACAGGACTAGTCCTGATCCTTATTATGTAATGTCATTAGACTAGTTTCAGGAGATGTGGGTTAAAAAATACTGTTATCATCTTGGAATTGTGAGTTCAACTGAGGAAGCTGAAATTGATTTCAATATGTCAGTGGAAACCACCACTAAATTTTTGGTGTGATACGTTATCCTGGGTGTGGCAGTGTCCTTGAATTCTCAAAGCGTATCTTGTTGGAGTATTTGCTAGCTATGAAATACTGCAAATGCTACAAAACTTAAAAAGGCTTTGACTATGGTCTCATACGTGGGGATAAATCTAGCTAAGGTCAGAGATGCCAATCACTAAAAGGGAAGTAGGATGATGAAGTTTTGCACTACACACACTCTTTAATACTGTATAAGTGACTTCCAGGAGCCAAAATGGCAGAGTAAGCAGTAAATTGCTATAATTATCCCATATTTACCTCATAACAGGCATAAAATAGTGTCCCAAAACAAATCCTGGAATGGCAGAACCAACAAAAAGATGTAGTGAAACAATCTTTTAGCCCAAGAAACTTGGAAGATTGGCAAGAAAGGTCCATATCACTGAGGTTAAAGGGGACTGCATTTCAGGACAGGAAGCATCCAAGCAAACCAAGATCAAGCCACACCTCAGCAAACTAGCAGGAGATATTGAGCCCCAGTGTGGTGGAGCAAGCAAACACTAACACCATGTGCCTTAGCATAGCTGGGGAAACTGGCAGGCTCCAGATCTGTGAACCATCATGTACTTCAGCATAGCCCAGGGAAAACAGGCATCCTCCAGTTGCCAGATACCATCAATAGGACCCCAGCTCAGAAATATGTAAGCTACCAAACCCCTATGGCCTTCATTAATGTCAACTACTCCCTACCCCTCCCTCTTAGTACAACATCAGACATAAGGTCCCCTGGGGACCCCAGAGCAACATCAGTGAAACACCAGATAAATATCCAGGGTCTGCAGCCACTGGCACAAGGAGTCTGAGAGAGTGTCCCTTTTACCCTGGGTGCAAAGGTCAAATTTAAGAAAAGGAAAAAAAGGCCAAAAAATGGGCAAATCACACACAAAAAAGAATTTGACTGTAAAATGGTGACAGGGAAAACCAGGACACAAACTTAGAAGAGGACAAAATGTCAAAATGCCTATAGGCAAATCCTCAAAGAAACACTGGAAGTGGTCTGAAGCCCAGAAAGAACTCATGGAATAGCTCAAAAAGAAGTTTAAAAATCGTATAAAAGAGGTAGAAGAAAAAATGGGAAAAGAAATGAGAGTGATGCAAAAGAATTATGCCCATCAGAATGGCTGGATCAGTTCATAACTCTACCAACAAGGCATTAGTGTTCCAATTTATAGGAAGCAATTTCCCAATGGATAAATGGTCAAATATAAGAATAGGCAGTTTTCAGATGAAGAAATTTAAGCTATATATAGGCATATGAAGAAGTGCTCTAAAGCGTTTTTGATTAGAGAAATGCAAATCAAAACAATTCTGAGATACCATATCACAGCGATCAGATTGGCCAACATGATAAAAGAGGAAAATGATAAATGATGGAGAAGATGTGGGAAAATTGGAACATTAATGCATTGTTGGTGGAGTTGTGAACTGATCCAGCCATTCTGGAGAACAATTTGGAACTATGTCCAAAGGGCAACCAAACTGTGTATACCCTTTGATCCAGCAATACCACTACTAGGTCTGTATCCCAAAGAGTTCATAAAAAAGGGAAAAGGACCGACATGTGCAAAAATATTTATAATAGACCTTTTTGGCGTGGCAAAATATTGGAAATCAAGGGGATACCTATCAATTGGAAAATGGCTGAACAAATGGTGTTCTATGAATGTAATGAAATATTATTGTGCAATAAGAAATGATGAACCGGTAGATTTCAGAAAAATCTGGAAAGAAGTGTATGAATTGATGCAAAGTGAAATGAGCAGAACCAGGAGAACATTATGTACAGTATCAGCAATATTTTGTGATAATCAACTATGAATGACGCAGCTCTTCTCATCAATGAAATGATTCAAGACAAGTGCAAAGAATCACAAAGGAAAATACTATCTATATCCAGATAAAGAACTAATGGACTCTGAATGCAGATCGAAGCATTTTTTTAACTTACTTGTTTTTTTCATGTTTTGATCTGTTTCTTTGCTTGCAAGTGTGGCTAATATGGAAATATTTTACATTATAGCACATGTATGAACTATATCAAACTGCCTGCCATTTTCAGAAAAGGGGAGGGGAGAAGAAAAGGAGTGGAGGGAGAAAACTTAGGAACTCAAAATCTTGTAAAAATGAATGCTAAATTTTTTTTCTTAACATGTAATTGGAGGAAAAATACTATTTAAAAAAAATCACATAAGTAATAGAGGAGTTGTAACTGGATCAATGAAGGAAGGGCCCACATCTTAAAATTATAAAGCCATGAAATGTTGAACTATTCAAGGGATCTGTGATTTTCTTGCAAAGGTACAGATAACCAAACATCAATTTTTTTAAATGTTGTATTATTTTCCTCCTTGTTCTTTCATCCTCCTAAAATAATAGTCTTTATTCTGGGTCTTCCATTCCATTGGTACCAATTTAGAAATTGGAGTGTCCATATGTCATGCCTAACCTTTGCTTGCATAAATTAAATTTATAGAGATGAATAAGTAAGCAGCAGTGTCAACAGTTACTATTCTTTTGTTTTTTTTTTACTAATAACATTCATGATTTTTCATCTATTTTCTTCTGTTTTTGATCTTTTAGACATCTTAAGAACTTATTACTCAGTGCTTTCAAAATAGTCTCATTTCAAGTCAATGTACCTTTTGTGTTTATGCAGTCTGATCCAGGTGCTCTTGAAAACTGTATTGTATTTAGTACTTATTCTATTTCCTTAAAGAGCATTATCAGACACTGAATTATTAAGAATCCAATTGTGATGATTTCACTGTCACTTATGTCATCTATAGCTATAGGTAGCTATAGAGAGGTTGCCAGGCATATTACCTTTCTCTTTGTTCAATTTCATTTGTGTACTTCGAAGGATGATCTGGTTGAACTGGGTCTCATATCAGATTTTCTTCACATTTAGTTTCCCTTCCACCACTCTTCACTCATTCAGCAGCCTTTCTGCTCATTATCTTCTAACATCTTCCTTCACAACATTTTTTAAAGATGAGTTATACTTTGAAATGTTGTTGAATGTGGCTGTCACATCTCTTGTCTTTCCAGAGGTAAAATGTGGACTGAGGCACTTCCTTGGCTCTTCTCTGCCTTGTTGTGGCTACTGATATATATTATTTAAGTTTTTATAGGAAATGGTGATAACTAGTGACAATATATTTTCTTTTATCTATCATACACACACACGCACATACACACACACATGCATACATAGCTAAATGTTTGTGGTTGGTTAGAACTGGTGAAGTTAGACCACTGAATAATTAACCACCATGTTTTTTTTTCATATTTCAACTTCTAATTTAGTGTTGATTTTGACCTTTGCACTGCGGTGATTAACTAATAATAACTGAGTTAACAAACTGAGCAGTATGATTTATTAGCAAAACAGGCATAATAAATGGATCAGTGGACTCTCAGTCAGTCCAACAACCCTGAATACAGATTGAGACAAAGAAACAATAAAATAAGACCAATTAATTAAAAGAAAACAATTAACTGGGATACAAGCCAGAATACAAAAGTAGGCAATCTGATTTCCAATTCAAGGAAAGATTGGGGTGTTACAAGTTGTGTGGGGGAAAGAGTTGGAGGATTACAAGTAGATTTCAATCTTACTTTTCATGAAATTGAGAGATGCCGATTAATTACATACACCTGCATTTACAAAACAATAGATGACTTATGCCATTTATTTTCCCAAATTTTCCTCTATCTATTTTATCTCTTTAACTCTTCTAGGAATTATTTTTAGGTTTTGGTTTAATTTGCATTTTTCTTTGCAGTTTAATTTACATTTTTCTACGAGACTTTTTTTGGGCAGCTGTTTTCACATTATTGTCTTTTGAGTTTATGTTTTGGTCTTCCCAGACACCTTAGTAGATTTTTATGGTGAAGATTTTTTTCTGCTCATTTTTTCCAGCCTAATTTTTTTTTTTTTACTTTGAACTTTATGTTACAGTTGGGTTCTGCTCACTTGGAGGTGGGGAGGTATTGTTCCAAGTGCCAGGCTTTTTCATGCTGCTGTTTTCAGAGCTAGTTCTGGAAATCTGCAAGTTTTTGGTGCTTTCAAGGTGGAGTGATCATAGGAGAGGTGTGTTCTCCTGATCTATGCTCTGGTCTTTACCCAGGAAGTGCCTCTGGTCCCTACAGATGCAAGTACTAGCATTCCTCTTTACTTAGGAACTGCAACCAGGGACCTTGCTCCCTTATGATCAACCACCAGTGTTCCTCTCTGCCTTTGAACTATTGCATATGGACAATAGACTTGCCAATCAGTGCCAGCTGTACCCAAGGCCAGCAAAGTGTGCCCTGTAATCTCTTTCTGACCGGTTGTCTGAACCCATTACCGCTATTGGGCTGAGAGCTCCCAAAGCTGCAGCTTCTTCTACTGCAGCTGCTGATGCCACTGCCAAATGTTCAGGCTCTGGACAGGCCTCCATTCTGATGTCATAATCTTCTCCTGCTGATCTCTTAAGTTTTCTTAGGCTAGAAAAATACCTCAACCCAATCTTTTTTTGACTTTACTGTTCCAAAATCTGATTTAAGGCATCATAAAAAAGAGGTTTGGAGGGAAACCTTGTGAGAGTTCAGCTTGCTAACTACTCCTAATTTACCATCTTGGCTTCCTAGTGCTTTTCAAAGCTCTTTTGGAAGAAAGCATTTCAATTGGAGTCTATATGCTTTTAGTCTCTTTTATTTCTTAATAATAAATCATATTTTACTATGGTTCCATGGCCTAGCCTTGATCTGTTCCATGTTAATTTCTTGCATATTTCTAACCTGAAGACTTGACCGTTAACTTACAAGAATTAGCAACCAGGAAAACAGTCATACAAGTGACATAAAAAAAAAACACAATCTGTTTAGTCAAATGCAAGGGGAAATAGAATTAAAATGTATCAACAAGAAAGAAAAGTGCTGTATGTTGGAAGATCCTATAATTCATATGGCAAGAAATTAAAAGGAAGAATGTAATGAACAAGAAGAATCTATTGTGACTTCACACTGTCTGACTCAAATCCCTAAGCGTAAAGGTAGCACTTATGGAAATATGAATGGAGGCAGGGGACCAAGGACAATATGGGAAATGACAGAGAAAATTCAAGTTCATACAAAGTAACAAGGGCAACAGAGATTCCCCCTTCACTACCTCTGTTTTCCACCCCTCTGAATCAATTAACCTAGTCGTGGAGGTTAAGGGGACCAAAGGAGCTTCCATAATTAGTTGAGGGAGAGGAGGGATAGCAGTAAGGGGGAGAAGATGTCAATGATAATGGCATAGTGACTGACACCAAAAGCAGGTCAGTATTTTCAGAACTTGATACATATGCATTTAAAGAACAATGAGTCATGCCAGAACAAAAGACGTTTTTATTAAGTGCCTATTATGTGCCCAACATTCTTCTAAATATTTTGAAAATATTACCTAATTTAATTCTCATAACCACTGAGGGATATAGGTACTATTATTTTCCCCATTTTACATTTGAGGAGACTAAGGAGAGAGAGAGAGAAAGAGAGAGAGAGAGGAGAGAGATATGTTACTTGTAGTTCTAGGCAAAAATTATAAACAGGTCCTCTCAGTGACTGAATTATTTAGATTCTGTAGCTTTTGGATATGAGCGCCACCTACAAGGCTAGATGTTGAGATGGTGAATTACTTGTAATTTTTTTGTTACATGCAGTAACTCAAAATATTGGCTTGGAAATGGGAAATATATAATCTGAGATAAAGATATTACCTACAGTAACAGGTTGTTGTGAGGAAATAAGAAACAGCATAGTTAGTATTGTTATTCAAACAGGCATTGACTTTGCCTGGGCTGTGTGGTTGTCTGTGTTGAGATTTTGGAGAAGCCATGAGACCTCTTCATTTCCTGCTAGGCTGACCTTTTTTGGACTTCTGCATTCTGCTCCAGGAACCTATTCATCTTGCAAGGTCTCTTCAGTCCTCAATTCACACCTCATCTGTGTCCTTTGCTTTGAACCTCCTCCTTCTCTTTGATGGGAGGTTAGACACCTCCTCTCCTTAAACCTCTATTTAAGGAGGAAGCCCAGGTCAAACATTTCCATTTCCTATCTGGTTACACTTCTCTGGATTTCTCATGATGTCCCTTCTGAGGACCTTCATTTCCCATACCACTTGTAAGATTATTTTGTATGTTTTCTTAGTATATTAGAAACTGTTTAAGGATAGTACTGACTTTTGCCTTTTTCAGTATGTTTAACATTTAACACAGTGCCTGTCATACAGAGTAGGTGCCTAATAAATGTCTATTGATAGACCTCTTAGGGACTACATTTCCTTATCCTTAAAAAATGACAGTTTTACTCACTGATCACTACTGCCTTTGATAAGCTTTTGAGTTTTTCAGTTTATCAGTTTGTGACTGCAGCTGCAAACATTTTTGGATCTGTCTTTAGGGAAAACAGGCATGTACTCCTCCATTGTGAATCTTTATAGCTAATGCTGATGTGACACACATTTATATTTTTGAAAGTCTCTCTGATGCAAGGGAGCCACACTTAATTCAAGTTATCCACATATTTTCATGAATGGCAAACTCATGGAGCAAACATAAACAGAACAACCTGTTGCTTTGTTGTTCAACAATTCAACTGGATGCAAGAAATGTTCATTTATCACTTACCATATACAAAGGGTAGTACTAAAAGGCATCATGGTATAGGAGATGGAGAGCTGATCTCCGAATCAGTCAGACCTGGGTTCAAGCCCTAATTCAGGCACATATATTCTGTGTGATCCTGGGCAATTCACTTAACTTTGAAATGGTCCAGAAAGCTCTCTAAGTTTGTAAGTTGCAGAATGAATGCCAATCTACAAGTGATAATGTCCCTAAATAGGAGTTTACCATAGCAAAGAAATCACAGGTATGGTACAAACTTTGTTAAAAAGCCTCAAATATTTTTCTAGACCCTAGGGATACAAAACCAAATAAACAAAATGAAATAGTCCCTACTCTCAAGAGCTTGCTACATCTTACTAGATGAAACAACATTACACAGTTAACTACAAATTAATTTGAAAAAAGAGAGAGCCCTAGAAACAGAAGGGTATTGAAGAGAGAGGGATATCAGCCAAAGCCTCATGTCAGAGATGGCACCTTATTTATACTTTGAAGTAAGCTGAAGATAATAGATGAGGTGGAGGTGGGGGGGGCATTCTAGTCATGTGCAAAGGTACAAAAAGATGACTTAGAATGTTGTATGTAAGAGAATAGCTAGAAGGGCAGTTTGCTGGGAAAAGCAGTGCATGTAGGGAAGTAATATGAAGTAAGCCCAAAGGGGTGAATGGAGCCAGATTGAGGAGGACTTTAATGGCCAGGTTGAAGGTTTTATATTTTATACTAGAGGCAATAGAGAGCCACAGACACATTTTGATTTGGGAAGTGATGTGGTTAGACCTCCTTTGGGAATTATGCATATCTGTAATGTTTTGGCAAGACTGATTACCTGCACCAAATTTTATAAAGTCTAATTCTCTGTGTCCTTTGCAAAAGTGACTTTATTTGTTTATTTAAGAAATTTCTCAGGGAAGTCAAATGCAATAGAATTATACCTCACTACATTTCCTATTTATTTTCAAATAAAAAAAATGAGATCAATAACAACGAGAGCCACCTTATAAACCTCATGGCCCATACCATACACAATCGTTTTCTCTCACATAATTATGTGAGCTAATGTTAAAAAGGTGATGTCCAATGGTGGTTTTGTTTCTTGCCACTGTCAATGGGTAGATTTTTGAATTCCTGAACAAAACATCATCATGGAAGGAGGTAAACAATTTGAAATCCAGTGGAAGTTTTTTATCATTCATAAGTGCTATTGGTTCTGGCTATGAGATATATTTGCTTTGTCTATTTATTTTGCTATTTCTCCCTCTGTGAGGGAATTCAGTGGATATAAATGAATCCCTTCTGCCTTTTAGATATTAAGTAACAGAATTTGAAACATAAAGCGTGAACCCTGCTATGCTAGGGTGACAGGCACCAGGGAAATTAATAGCTATCTTGGTTGGAGGCGAGACTACTAGGAAAAAATAGTGGGTCCTGCCTGTTGGCTTTTGTGGCTGGAGATGTTATTTACAATAACTAAGAGAATTAGGAATTTTCATTTTGAAATACCGCACTTGCGGGAGGAGAGAAGAAATGCAATTTCTATTTCAATGCACGGACTCAGATACTTGCTAAATTTGCTTTCAGAAACTTCTCAGCTAGAAGAAGGAGAGGATATAAGTAAAAATTTATATACAACTGAGTTTCCAGAATCTATATTGTGTATTGTGACAAACTTCTGGCTGATGTGCACCTAGGGGTGCTATGTGAAAAAGTAAAGCAAGTGGCAGCTAGGTGGAGCAGTGCATAGAGTGCTGAGCTTGAAGTCAGTAAGACTCATGTCCATGAGTTCAAGTCTGGCCTCGTACATTTACTAACTATGTGACCCTGGGCAAGTCACTTCATTCTGTTTGCCTCAGTTTCCCTATCTATAAAATGAGTAGGAGAAGGAAATGGCAAACCACTCCAGTATCTTTGCCAAAAAAACCCAAATGCGGTCATGAAGAGTCAGATATAATTGGAATGGCTGAATAGCAACAAAGCAAGGAAAACCTCATCACAATTTCCAAAGGAGTTAAAGGTCACTGAAAAGGGAAAAGAAAGAATAGCATTTTTCAGTGGTAATCAGTCTGCAAGCTGTGTCATGCTTTTGTGATGTGAGAGATCAGAACATGTGAAAGGAAATAGAGTTGTGAACATGTCATCTCTTGGCCTCAGGTTTGGTAAAAAGTGCAAGACTTGTGAGTGCAGGAGAAAATAGTTTTTCACCTGTATAATTCAGTTTGCACTGTACAATTTCATATATCTAATAGCTGAGAACAGTAAGTGACAAGTTTATATCTATGAATCAGCAGGCTTAAATTGAATTATCCCACACCCTCAACCACCATACTCACATACATACATACACATTCAGTGACTCAAAACAGTTGGGTTATCAATTGAAAGAGAAAGGAGCAGAGAAAGAGTCCCTAGGAATATTCATATTCTCCCCTTATGCTCTCTTCTTTCAAGATATAAACATCTTATTAATTAGTTGAAGAATTTGGCAGACATTCAGGTATGTGTCAGAATCTATCAGAAAGTAAGAAATTCCAACTGAGATCTCATGACCAACATGCTTTAATTCTTTAATGGATCTGCGATCTCATCTATTACTATATTAAATGTCATGTTTTACAACCTCTTCCTGCACTCTCCTTCTGGACAATTCTTGTTCATGTGGCCCTTGAGGTCTTCTATACAAAACTCAGTATATTTGAGCCCTTCCTTTAGAGAATTTTATGGTTACAAATGCAACATGTGTATTGCTACTGGTTGATTATTCTTCATTGTCACTCTGTGACTCGCATAAATTTTTTTAGTTATGTATCTCTTTGATGATACATTTTATATAATTTCTTAGATGTAATTCTGCTGTAAAAACTTGTAATACACCATAAGCTTTTTACCATAACCTTCACCCCATTTATCTCTATATTTCCCATTTGTTAGATTCACAATTTTTGTTTTCAGAAATATGGTAGTTTATGATTCCTAGACATATAGTATTGCCATAATACTGATATTTAAAGGTTCTTTTTTTCTCACAGAGACACCTGACAATCCACCCCTACCCACAAACAACCCAACCTTTGATCTTTATGGTATTGAATTATGGGTCCAGTTAATTGTCAGTTTATAATTTGTTTATTGGATATATATAATATTTGGCTAACACTGGGATGTCCACGTCACTTCATTCTACAGTGTCAAAAATAGCTATTATTTATCCACATTGTTTTTCACTGTGTAGATGGTGATGCTGAAACTTTTTAACTGTTAAGAGATCTCACTGGAGGGCAATCTATGACTATCATAGATAGGATTTAAATTTTCACACATAATGATCTTCAAAAGACTTTTTTTTCCTTATGCAATGAACTTATAAGTGTAATTATACTTAAAAGGAAATATATCTGCTACATCCCTTTGAAATTTTGTTGAATGGATTTTAAAGGTTGTTAATTTAATTTTTAAAAAATTGCTGGATGTTTTAGAAAGATCTCAGAATATATCAAGAAATAATAAATTCCTACTGAAGTATGGGAAAATCCTAAATCACAGCATGGATCCCATCTTCATGGAGTGAATAAATGAAACCATTATAGTGGAGGATCCCTTCAATAGAATATTGAGCTATCCAGTATATTTTCTTAGTGGAGTGTAGGAAATTGAAATAAAGGAGGTTTTATAAACATCAATATTCCCTTGTCCAATTCTAGATAGTAAACACTGGCCTCAGTTTAATTCAGGGTGTGAGATCTTTAGCCCAGGTATATCTATTTATATGGATTTGCTTCTATCATATCTGGTAATAAGCTTCTTATGATTTCAATTTGGCCAGTTAAAAATGTGCTAAGTCTCTGTTACTAATAAGAATGCTTTATAAAGGTTTGAAGTTGACTGATTTAATCTGAACCCTCACCTCAGGCTTGTCTATAGACACACTACCAAAAGCACAAGATGCTTAATGAAACAAATTCTACAGCTGTGCGAATATCCAAGAATCATAATAGTAACTGAAATTGAAATAGCACTTTTAAGGTTTGCAAGATACTTTACATAAATTATCTCAAAACAATTGCATGGAGTTAACAACAAGGTCTGCAATGAACCTGTGATTTCACTGGTGTAGGGAACTCCTGTTGAGGAAACTGTCTACAGATTCAGATCTACAACTTTTTGACACTGAAATGTCTTAGGAAGATGCCTGGGCAAGTTGCCTAGAATCACATAGCCACAGTGGGGCAGAGGCTGAACCTTAATCATCCTGCTTCTGAGTCTGGTTCTTTATCCACTACCCTGTGCTACCTTCTGCTAAAGGTATCAGTATTCCTATTTTGTAGATGAGAAAACAGGTTCAGAGTGATTAAATGACTTACTCATGACCTCGCAGGTAGTAAGGAAAAGAACAAGAATGCAAAGCCAGGTCTTTCTTAACTTACACTACCTCTCTCCTTGTAGATGGTGAATAGAAACCTTAGAGGTCAGAAACAAAATACATTAATGCATGTTTTATTATTGGGTTCTCTACAAATATGATTCTCTCAAATGCACATAATTCTGGGGAAATTGCATTGGAAATTGAGAATGATATATTCAGGGTATTAATAGTTTTTTAAACAAAAGCCATTGTAGAAAGGGGATTCATATTATTTTTCAATGGAACACTCAGGGATGGCTAATAATGAAACAGTTAACTTGACAATTCAGATATAGACATCTTTCAAAAAATAAAATTTACAATAGAGAAGACGAGGGGGAAAAGGAGAAGAAGCTGAAGTGGTAATTATAGAATTCAGTTAAATTCAATAAATATTAAGAAGCAACTACTGGTATAGACAAGCAGTTATGCTAAGTATTAGAGAGTCAATGCTGAAATACAACATAGACTTTTGCCTGAATTAGTTTATTGTCTAATAGGAGCAGAAGTTTGCTGGAGCCAGTCTGAACCAGCTCAAAAGAAGTTATTGTAAAATTTTCAGTATGAGCATTTTCACCTCAGAAATCAACAAACATTACAAATCAGGAACTATTTATTGTTTTATTGATTGTGATAGAAAAATATTAATAATGCGTATTAAAGATAAAAGTGCATTGAGTGTATATTACTTATTTCCAGAGAGATAGTTTTTAAACATTTACCATCATACTCTTGAATAGGAGGTTTATGACATACCAAGAAGTAAGTAAGATACAAGTTAGGGTGTGAAAAAAGTAAAAGGATATTTAAGGGGGGTATTTTCAACTAGAGGGATAAGGAAAGGCTTTGTAGTAGAAGTTGGGGAGTGAACTGATCCTTGTGGGAGAGAATGATTACTACATGAGGATTTTAGGTGGAGTATATTTTAGGTATAAGGGACACTCTTTGCAAGTATATGAACTCAGGAGAGGATGGGAAATAATGATAAAGTGGTTTATTTTGATAAGAGGAATATGCGAAATAGAGTAGAATAAAAAAAAGGGGGGGGGTTAAACTGGGTTGGAACAACATTGTGAAGTCTTAAAAGCAAAGTTACAGAGTTGATATTTAATTCCAGAGGGAGTCAATAAAGGTTTTTGAGCAAGGTAATAATATGAATCTATCTATTAAGAAAATTGTTAGTGATAGTATAAAGGATGCCAGTCAAAATCATTTATTAAGCACCTATTATATACTAGGTACTATGCTTAGTGCTGAGGATGCAAAGAAAGATGCAAAAACAATGCTTGCTCTCAAGAAGTTCACAGTCTAGTGAGGAGGAAAATATAAAAACAATTATGCACAATTAAGGTATATAAGATGAAATAGGGGTAATCAAGAAGACACTAGTATTAAAGGGGACAAGGATTTTTTTAAGAAGGGATTTTAGCCCCTTACCTCCTTCTCTGACTCTTTACCCTTCCCTTTTTCTCCCCTTCTTTCCCTTCCCCCCTTCCCCATCCCTATCCTTCCCTCCATCCTTTTTCCTTTCCTTCCCCAGCCTAGACGATGCCATGGTGGAGATGGCCGAGGAGGCCACGGAGCCTGCCGAGGCGGACATCACAGGGCTGTGCCAGGACATGTTCTCCAAAATGGCCACGTACCTAACAGGTGATCTGACAGCCACCAGTGAAGACTTTAAACTTCTGGAAAATATGAACTGACTAGCTTGAAGTATCTAGAAATGAAAGATATTGCAGTAAACATAAGTAGAAACCTAAAGGACTTAAACCAGAAATATGCAGCACTTTAGCCTTATCTGGATCAGATCACTTTAATTAAGGAGCAAGGAGCAGCTCTTGAGCAGGGAGCTTACAAGTTGGATGCATATTCAAAGAAACTAGAAGCAAAGTACAAGAAGTTAGAGAGGTGATGAAAGAATTCATTAGCACAAAGACTTTAACTACAAGAATAAGAGCTGAAATAAGTGGGATGGAACTTATCACTATGCTTCAGTTCCTAAAAGGAAGTGGTGCTGCTGATCCAAGGAGAATCCCAGCCCTCACCTCTGATTGGATGTGTAACTTTGGCCACTTCTTGATGTTTCCTAAACCTGTAGCCCCTGGAATCTCATCTTATCGTGGGCTTCATTGTGTGCCCTGGACCAAGGCTCAGAAATCAGGATCAACCCCGTCTGGAGCAGACACAGGAGAGGCTCCTGGCTCCCTGTCTCCTCCCTTCTTCCCCTTGCCCTGGGCTCCCCCCCCCATAACCTGTTCTTTAACTTAAACAATAAATGCCGACTTGTTAAAAAAAAAAGAAGGGATTTTAATTGGGAATGAAGGAAGCCAGTGAGGCCAGGAAGCAGAGAAGAGGAGGGAGAAAATTGAAGGCTTGGGGATAGCAAGTGAAATTTCATAGAGTCAACCCAGCAATAGCACTTCTAGGGCTATATCCCAAAGAGATCATACAAATGGGAAAAGGACCCACATGTACAAAAATATCTATAGCAGCTCTTTTCATGGTGGCAAGGAATTGGAAATTGAGAGGATGCCCATTAATTGGGGAATGGCTGAACAAGTTGTGATATATGAATGTAATGGAATACTATTGTGCTTTAAGAAATGATGAACAGGTAGAGTTTAGAAAAACCTGGAATGTCTTGTGTGGTCTGATGCTGAGTGAAGTGAGCAGAACCAAGAGAACATTATACACGATAACAGCCACATTTTTTGATGACTAATATTGATAGACTTAACCCTTCTCAGCAATATAAGGATCTAAGACATCTCCAAAGGCCTCATGATAGAAAATGCTATTCACATACAAAGAAAGAACTGTGGAGTTTGAATGCAGATCGAAGCATACTCTTTGCTATTTTTTTCTTCTGTTGTGTTTTGTTTCCTCTTTCTGGTGGTTCCTCCTATTGGTTCTAATTCTTACTTACAACATCACTAATGTGAAAATATGTTTAATAGGAATGTATATATATAACTTATATCAGATTGTGTGCTATCTTCAGAAGGGAGGTGGGGAGGGAGGGGGAGAAGAATTTGATTTATCAACAATCACTTCCATAAGCTTTTCAAAAGCTTATGGAAGTGATTGTTGATAAATCAAAATAAATTAATTTAAAAAAAGAAATTTCATAGAGTAAGGAAATGAAGTGTCTTATTGAAGGACCAGGAAGGAAGTCAATGCCATTTGATCATAAAATATATGTGGGGTGGGTGGTGTAAATTTAAAGAATACTGGAAAGGTAAAGGAGGATGAGGTCATGAAGGACTTTGAATTATATATTTATTGTGATAGGGAGTCATTAGAGTTTACTAAATACAGGAGTGATATGTTCATACTTGAACGTTAGGAAAATCAGTCTGAAAGCTAAATGGAGGGTGGACTGGAGTGAGGAGACACACGGTGGGGGAGAGAGAGAAAGAAAGAGAAACCAGCAGGATATGTCAATAGTCTAGGAGTTAGATGATGAAGGCATGATTCAGGGTAATAGATAGATCAGAGGATAGAAGGGCAGATATTCAAGAGATATAAGCATAGAATCAAAAGGAATTGGCAATAGTTTAGATATGATAAACACAAAGGAGAGGGAAGACTACAGAATGACATCTAGGTGACAAACTCACCTGGGAAGATGGTGGTGTACTCAATAATGATAGGAAAATCAGGAAGAGGGAAGGGCTTGGTGTCTGTGTAAATGTGTGTGAAAATGATAAGTTCAATACTGGACATGAAATATTTAAGATGTCTATGGGACATGTAGTTTGAAATGTCCAATAGAAAATTGGGGATGCAAAAATGGACTTCAAGACGGATATAAGATGGATAAGTAGATCTGGAATCACATATTTTGGAGAAGATACCTGAATCCTTGAGAACAAATGAAATCATTAAGAGAAATATGAAGGGAGAAGAGAATAAGGTTTAAAATAGAGTTTTGGAGAATACCTATGTTTAGTGGGCATGATCTATTCTAAATGCAGATCCAGCAAAGGAGAAAGAAGAGTGAACAAATGGGTAGGAGGAGAACTGGGAGAGAATAGTGTCATAAAAACAAATAGAGAAGAGAGGAGAAAAGGTCATTAGATTTGGGAAATAAGAGATAATTTGATAATTTTGGATAGAAGAGTTTAAGTTGAATGATGAGGTCACAAGCCAAATTGTAGAGAGGTAAGAAGAGAAGGAGAGGAGAAGTAGAGACACCTATTATGGAGAGACTCAAAAAATAAGCTATATCATTCTCCCATAAAATTGAAATGGATAACAGAATGGATTAAAAACTATCATCCAACAATATGTTGTTCACAAGAAAAAAACATTTGAAGCAGAGAGATACATAGAAGGTAAAGGTAAGGGGCTAGGGCAGAATCTGTTATGCTTCACCTGAAACAAAGAAAGCAAGGATAGGGGGCGAAGTCGAGATGGTGGACTAAAAACAGTGACTTGCTTGAACTCTCCCCAAAACCCTTCCAAATACCTATAAAAATGGCTCTAAACAAACTCTAAAGCAGCAGAACCCACAAAAAAAGAGTGAAACAAATTTCCAGCGAAAGACAACCTGGATGGTTGATTGGAAAGGTATGTTGCACTGAGCTGGGAGAGGAACCCAGTATGGCATAGGTGCACAGACCTCAGCAAATCTGGAACAGGACACAGAGGACTGAATCACAGGCAGCTGTGGTGGTTTCCAGACTTCTTAACCCATAAGCACCAAAGACAACTTAGAAAGTCAGTAGGAAAATTCTGTGTCAGCTATGAGAGAGAAGCACAGGGTCCCAGTCCCAGTCCCAAGTGTGGCCCCAGGGCAACACCTGCCTCTTGAACTTCAGGCCCAGAGACTGAGGGGGAATCCAGTGACTGATCAGAGGGGGATCACAGTGATCTCTTTGCTGGTGCAGGATTCTCTTGATTTGCCCATGCTTTCATCTGGGTCCCAATTGTGGGTGGTGGTCCTGGGGCAAGGACGAGTGCTGGCATGGTGGAGTTTGTAGTGACTGTAGAGAGAGAATCCTCCTCACAGTGCCAAGGCAGAAAAGAGTACTTTTGGTCACTCATAGACCAGAGCACAGGCCAGGAAAGGGATAAACACCTCGTCCCTCATCATACCACCTTGGAAGAACTAAAAATTTACAGTTCCCTAGAAGTATCTCTGAAAACAGCTGCATAAAACCACTGAAGCTTGGGACAGTACATTCTTCACACTGGAAGCAGATTTCCTACCTTAACAAAGAGTTTACAACTCAAGTGAATAGCCGGGATCATGAGCAAGTAGTGCAAAAATATTCAGATCATAGAATCTTACTTTGGTGATAAAGAAGATCAAAACAAACAACCAGAAGAAGACAACACAGTCTAAGTTCCTACATTCACAGCCTCCAAGAAAAAATACGAATTGGTCCTAGGCCATGGAAGAGCTCAAAAAGGAGTTTGAGAAGCAAGTAAGAGAAGTAGAGGAAAAACTGAGAGTGATGAAAGAAAATCATGAAAAACAAGTCAACAGCTTGCTAAAGGAGACCCAAAAAATACTGAAGAAAATAATACCTTAAAAAATAGCCTAACCAAAATAACACAAGAAGTCCAAAAAGTCAATGAGGAGAAGAATGCCTTAAAAAATAAAATTGGCCAAATGGAAACGGAAGTCCAAAAGCTTACTGAAGAAAATACTTCCTTAAAAATTAGAATAGAGCAAGGTTAACTCATCACCAATGAAGAGAAAATTAAGACAATTGTTAGGAGCTATTTCACCCAATTATTTGCCAATAAATTAGACAATCTAAATGAAATGGATGATTTATATGTGTGTGTGTGTGTGCAGACATATATATAATGTATATCTATATATATATATACACATATATATGTATATATATACCCAGATTAACAGAAGATGAAATAAAATATTTAAATAACCTAATCCTAGAAATAGAAATTGAAGAAGCCATCAATGAACTTCCTAAGAAAAGATCCCCAAGATAATATGCATTCACAAGTGAATTCTACCACACATTTAAAGAGTAATTAATCCCAATATTATGCAAACTATTTGGAAAAAATAGGTGAAAGAGTCTTATTTTTTTTTAATAATGTAATTATTGTGCTGGTACCAAAACCAGGAAGAGCCAAAACAGAGAAAGAACATTATAAACCAATTACCCTAATGAATATCTATACAACACCTATTCCTATTAAAAACACCAGAGAGCATAGGAATAAAGGGAGTGTTCCTTAAAATAATAAGCAGTATCTACCTAAAATCATCAACAAGCATTAAATGTAATGGGGATAAGCTAGAAGCCCTCACAATACCAGCAAGAGTGAAGCAAGGATGCCCATCTCCTCTATTATTTAATATTGTACTAGAAATATTAGCTATAGCAATAAGAGAAGAAAAATGAAATTAAAGGAATTAGAGTAGTCAATAAGTAAACAAGATTATCATTCTTTGCAGATGATATATTATGCTCAGAAAATCCTAGAGAATCAACTGAAAAACAATTTGAAATTACTAAAACTTTGACAGATTTGCAGCATAAAAAATAAACCCACACAAATCACCAGCATTTCTATATATTACCAACAAAATCCAGCAGTAAGACACAGAAAGAGAAATTGCATTTAAACTAACTGTAGCAGTAGAAAATATTAAAGAGTCTACCTGCCAAAATAAACTTAGGATCTATATGAACACAACTATAAAACAGTTCTCATACAAATAAAATAAGATCTAAACAAATGGAAAAATGTTAATTGCTCATGGGTTGATCAAGCCAATATAATAAAAATGATAATTTTACCTAAATTAATCCATTTATTCAGTGACATACAAATTAAATTATCAAATCTTATTTTATAGGTCTGGAAAAAATAACAAAATTCATCTAGAAGAACAAAAGCTCAAGGATATCAAGGTAATCAATGGGAAAAAAAAAACACAAAAGAAGGTGATCTAGCCGTACCAGATCTCAAACTGTGTTATAAAGCCATAATTATCAAAACAATCTAGTACTGGCTAAGAAACAGAGTGGTGGATCAGTGGAATAGATTAGGTACAAATTACATTATAGTAAATGACAATAGTAATCTAGTTTATGATAAACTCAAAGATCCAAGCTTTTGGAACACAAACTCATTATATGACAAAAAAAAAAAACTGCTGAGAAAACTAGAACACAATATGGCAGAAACTAGATATAGAACAACATCTCACAACACAGACCAGAGAAGGTTAAAATAGGCACATGATTTAGACATAAAGGGTAATACCATAAGCAAATTAAGAGAGCATGGAACACTTTATCTGTCAGATTTATGGGTAAGGGAAAAATTTAGGGCCACAGAAGATATAGAGAGCAATAAATATGTAAAATAGACAAATTTAATTATATATATATATATATATATGCAACCAAATTACAACCACAATTATAAGGAAAGCAGAAAATGGGAAAATTTTGCAAGAAGTTTCTCTGATAAAAGCTTTATTTATCAAATATATAGAGAACTGAGTCTAATTTATGAAAATACAAATCATTCCCCAATTGATTAATTATTAAAGGCTATGAACAGGCAGTTTTCAGACAAAGAAATCAAAGCCATTTATAGTCATATAAAATACTCTAAATCACAATTGATCAGAGAAATGAAAATTGAAACAATTCTGAGGTTCCACCTCACACCTATCAGAGTGGTTTGAGAAAAAAAAAAGGAAAATGTTGAATGCTGGAGGGGTATTGGTAAACTGCAACATTAATGCATTGTTGATGGAGTTCTGAACTGATCCAACAATTCTGAACAGCAATTTGGAACTATGCCTAAAAGGCAACTAAATTGTGCATACTCTTTGATCCAGCAATACCATTGCTAGGTCTATATCCCAAAAACATCTAAAAATGGTAAAAGGACCTAATTGTACAAATATATATATATATATATATATATATATATATATATATATATTTGTACAATCAGCTTTTTCATGGTCACTAAGAATTGGAAATCAAAGGGACGCCTATCAATCAGGGAATGATTAAACACGCTGTGGCATATAACTGTAATCACATATTATTGTGCTATAAGAAATGACAATCAGGATGATTTCAGAAAAAAGCAACAACTAGAAAAACTTACATTAACTGATGTATAGTGAAGTGAATAGAACCAGGAGAATATTGTGCACAGTAACAGCAATAGTGTTTGATGAAGAACTATGAATGACTTATCTATTCTCTGTAATACAATGATCCAAGACAGTCCCAAAAGACTAAGGATGAAGCATAGTATCTACCTCCAGAGAAAGAACTGATATTGATTGAAGACAGACTGAAAAATGCTGTTTTTCATTTTCTTCCTTTCATTTTTTTTTATTTGAGTCTTCTTGTATAAAATGAGTAATATGGAAATGTTTTATATAATTGCATATATATAACCAATATCTGATTTCTTACTATCTCAGGGAGGGGGTAGAGGGGGGAGGGAAGAAGGGATAGAATTTGGAACTCAAAACTAAATAAACATGCAAAAAAAACTACCTTAAGTCTTTTGGGGATACTCTGTATAAAATGTTAGTGGCTGTTACTACTGTTACTTTAAGCTATTAATGTTTTAAATAGGTATTACTATTAAGTAGCTATTAAATAGCTGCTTTTGTTACTTCAAGATATTAATACCTTAAATAATAAATTGGTATATTAATCTTAAATAAGAAATTAATAGCTTAAAACTAAAAGAGAAGTTTACCCTCAAAGGGAAGGAAAGATAAGGATGAAATCCAATATAAATATATCAAGTGAGGAGAAATGGGTGTACTTACAGGCAGTAGGTAAGCAACCAATACACATGGAGAGAATAAAAATTAGAGGGATAGCAGAGATGATAATAGGGGCAATCTGATGGAGATTTGTGAGTGTAAAGGAAATATTTTAAGACATAATTTTATTTCCAAATGAAGAGTTTTATTATCTGAAGATAGCCTCCAGGGGAATTAGAAATTACTTTCCTTCCAATGCTAGTTCAAGCACTCCCCCCTAAACAAGTCTTCCTGCTCTCTCTAGCTGTTAGCATTCATTCTTGAAAATACTTTGCATATACTTTGTACTTACTTGAAAATTTTACATATCCGGGTAGACTATAAGATCCTTGAACTCAGAGATTATTTCATATTTGTCTTTGCATCTCCAAGGCTTAGCTCAGTGCCTTGAACAAAACAGATACTTAATAAATGTTTATTGAATTGGTTTGGATTGAACTGAACTGAACTGAATTGAATAAGGGTAAACTCCCATAGTGGAAATGTGGAAGTACAAGGATTGCCGTTTGAGGAAAAAGAGTCATTTCTTCTTTAAAGACTGGATCAAAGAAAGTGATAGAGCAAGAGGATGAGTGATTTTGAGGTGAGAAATAGGACAGCAGAGGACACTTAATGATGTTTAGCCCCCCTTTTTTCAGGAAGACTAGAGACCAAGCCCTCTATTGAGAGGGAAGAGGAAAGGATGATGTAGAGAATTTTTGGTCACAAGTGAAGCTTTGGAAAAGCTGTTTTATGTTGTATGGCTGACTTGATTGTGAAAGAAAAAAATAATTGCTGCTCAGGAATGAGGTCCTATTTAATGTTATATAATATTATTTTGGGGCAGCTACGTGGTGCAATGGATAGAATGCCAGGCTTGAAGATTCAGAGAAGTGATGTCTTAACTAGTGTCACTTAGCTAGTGAGCACCTGGAATGTTACTAAATTGCCAGGTTTCCCATCTTCATTGCAGTGCTTTTATAATTGCATCACATAGTTACATTTGAAATGTGGATGGGATTTGGAGGGGCAAAAAATAAAAGAAATGGAACTGCAACCTTGGAAATGAGCCTGAACAAAGGTGTGGAAAGCAGGAGCAGAAATCATATTTAGGCAAGTAGTTGGAGATCAGATTACCCAAGTAAGTTAAGGTCAGATAATGAAGATATGTGAATGTCAGAATAGAGAATTTAATAGCCAATCTGTAGTAGTCATATGTTAAAGGCAGGGAGAATGGATTTGAGGAGAAACAGAATGGAGGAAGAGAGAACAACTAAGCAAATACTTGCACTTTAAAATCCATTAATGGGGGCATAATGTAACACAAATTTGACATTGGGTAAGAGAAATAGTAATAAAGAATGGATGAATCTAAGAGACTTTTTAAAAGATAAAAAAAAACAACACAATTTGATGAGCATTTGGTTATAAGATGTGAAGGAAAAGGACAAATCAAATATGATTATGAGGTTTTGAGCCCAGGTGATTAGAAAGAATAATTCTATTGACAAGGGATAAAATAGGATGAGAAAGGGAGTAGGTTTGATGCTAGAAGATGAAAAAAATGATATGTTTAATATGACTGTACATATATAGCCCATATCAGATTGCATAGGGGGAGGGAGAAGAAAAAAATTGGAACTCAAGATTTTATAAAAGTGAATGTTGAAAACTATCTTAACATGTAATTGGAAAAATACTATTAAGTGGGGAAAATGTTTTGTGTATTCATGAGTTTGAAATAACAATAGTATATCTAAGTAGAGATGCTGTAGGGACAGTACATCTGTTCGAAGAATTCAGATGAAAGGTCTGAAAAAGAGCTAAAAGGAGCTAGAGATGGGAAGATTAGAATTCTAACCTGTGTGATGAGGAGCTGCACTCACTTTTACTTAGGGCTCTCTTGGGATATACTATGTCATGCAACTCTCCATATGGAATTTTATGTAGAGTAGTTTGCTCCCAAATCTATCATTAGAATCAGTATGAAAAAGGAAAGGTTTTCTTCAACCAGAAAACCCCAAAACAGGGGCTATTGTCAGAACCTGTTTAAGTGTTTTAGACACTTGCTGACGAATTGAATCCTACTTGTCTTTAAGAATGTGTCCTTTCCAACAAAGATTTCCTCTTGGATTTTCGTTAGAGGTGAATTTGGTAACTAGGCAAGAATAGTGTACTGGAGCACAGAACTTTTCAACATCTTGCTAACTCAAGAAAGGCATGATAATTTTCAATGTTGCTGACTCCTGATCATTTGGTGAGAAGAATAGCTTTCTTTTTGCCTGATCTAGTCTTTCTGATATACTATTAAACTCAGAATGTTTTATTGAGGTGTTTGAAAGTAGAAGGAAGGGAATAAAGTTAAGATGGTGGAATGAAAACCTAACTTTCTCAATACACCTCCCCCACAACAATCTAGAAAACATGACAGACCTAATTTTTGCCCAAAAAGTCAAGAAAAATGTCATAGTGGATCATATTTTTTTCCAGGTCAGGGCAGCTTAGGAGAAAATCAAAGAGATCCACAGACTTAGAGCTGGGGGCTGGCCAGGAGGATTTCAAAGTGATAATGGTAGGTGGATAGAAGTAAATACTGGGAAAGAAAGAGATTTCAGGTAAACTCTGAATAAGCACTGGAAGCAGGCATTGGTACCATCTGATTGCATCATGCTTTACCCAGTTCTGGGTCACAGATCCAGAGTGGACAGGAGCAGCTGTCACAAAGTGCTAAAGGCCCCAGTTGAGTACTGAGTATTAAAAAAACCAGAAAATTCACTATGTGGCTCTGATGCAAGGAAGAAAGCAGAGAATCATTTTTAACCTTTACCCTAGAACATAAACCTGCAGTGGGAAAAAAAATGACAGAAGAAGAAGGGGAGATAGCATTTCAGTCACCCTGAACCTGCAGAACCTCCCAAGAGGCTAATAGTGGCTAAGTCCAGCAACA
The DNA here is from genome assembly GCF_900497805.2 of Vombatus ursinus. Classification (NCBI taxonomy): domain Eukaryota; kingdom Metazoa; phylum Chordata; class Mammalia; order Diprotodontia; family Vombatidae; genus Vombatus; species Vombatus ursinus. Next base: position 4,068,154 of record NW_020954548.1, read on the forward strand.
GCCTACTGAAACTCAATACACACAAACCATCAGACCCAAACCTGGGTCAGGAACCTGAAGAGCTTAGACAAGAAGGGCTGTGAACAGACCTCTCCCCATATTACACAACTTTAGAAGCATTTAAAAATTGCAAGACCTAAACTGAGCTGTGAAAGCAGCAGAAACACGGTCCCCCATACCCCAAAATGAATATAACTCAACATTAACATGAAGTCCAAAGCTGATAAATAGGCTGAAAAATGAGCAAACAACAACAAAATAACCCAAGCAAAAGAGTTAGTATGGTGAAAGAGAAGTCAAACACAAAAGTGGAAAATGACTTGAAAATGACTTGAAAAGCTCTATGAACAAAACAACAAGGAAAAATACAGATTGGGCACAAGTCCAACAGAAATTCCAAGAGCAATAGATAAAAGAAAGAAATAAAAAAGAGGAAAAATAATTTTAAAAACCAATCAAGAGCAGTAGAGAAAAATTGGAGAAAATCAGAAAAGAAATGAGAGCATATAAAGAAAGTTATGAAAAGAAAATTAATAGCTTGGCAAAAGAAGTAGGAAACCTTAATGAAGAAAATAAATACTTAAAAATTAGAATTGGCCAAATGGATCTTATTTCTCCATGAGCCATCAAGAAGTAAAAAAGACTAAAAAATAATAGAAGAAAGACAAGTCCAAAAGACTCACGATGGAAAATGCCATCCATGTCCAGAGAAAGAACTGTGATGTCTGAATGCAGATGGAAACATACTATTTGCTCTCCTTTTCCTTTCTTGTTTTGTTTAATTGCTTCATTCTCATGGTTCCTTCCATTAGTTCTAATTGTTCATTACATCATGATTGAGGAAACATGCTTATTATGAATATAGAAGTACAGCTTATATCAGATTATACACCATCTTAGGGGAACATGAGAGGGAGGGGAAAGAAATTTAAAACTCCAAAGCTTATGGAAGTGAAGGTTGAAAACTAAAAATAATTAATTAATTATTTTTTTTTAATAGAAGAAAATATGAACTGACAGGAAAAAGAACCAACCTAGGAGAGAGATTAAGAAAAGCCAATTTAAGAGTAATTGGTCTATCTGAAAGCTGTGAAGAAAAAAAGAGCTTAGATATCATATTTCAAGAAATTATAAAGGAAAATTGGCTAGAGCTCTAAGAAACAAAAGGCAAAGTAGAAGTTGAAAGAATCGCCTTCTAGAAGAAAGCCCAAAATAAAAACTCCAAGAAATATTGTAGCCAAAATCCAGAACAACTAGGTCAAGGAGAAAATACTCCAATCAGCCAAAAAGAAAGAATTCAAGTGCCATGGAGCCATCACACAAGATTTAGCAGCTACTACCTTAAAGAAAAAGAGGGCTTATAATAAGAGACTCCAGAAAGCAAACGAACTAGGATTATAACCACAAATAACCTATCTAGCAAAACTGAACATAATACTAAAGGGGAAAGATATACATCATGTGAAATAGAGGATTTTCAAGCATTTATAATGAACATCAGAGTTGAATAAAATATTTCACAATCAAACACAAGACTCAAAAGAAGCATAAAAAGGTAAATATGAGTGAGAAATCATAAAAGAATAAAAAAAAACCCTAAATATTTGTATTATTATATAAGAAGATGATTCATGTAAACCTTCAGAATTTCATCAGCACCATGGGTCTTAGAAAAAGTCTAACTATTCATTTATTCATTAATTCATTTATTCATTAATTCATTAATTTATTTTTTAGTGAGGCAATTGGGGTTAAGTGACTTGCCCAAGGTCACACAGCTAGTACATGTCAACTGTTTAGTCTGAGACCAGATTTGAACTCAGGTCCTCCTGACTTCAGGGCCGGTACTCTGTCCACTGTGCCACCTAGCTGCCCCAGAAAGAGTCTAACTAGAAAGTTAAGATATGATTTTATTATGTTGGAATGATTTCAGGAGAAGAACAGAATCAGAGAACTCAGGATTGGACATTTAGGGATGGAGACAAGATTGTGGAGTAGAGGAAGCAGCCGAATTTCCTGGCATTCCCGACCAAGAAACTCTAAAATAATGAATCAAATTCTAGAGTGGGAGAGTCCACAAAAGGTCAGGGTGAAGCATTTTTCCAACCTCAAGACAATTTAGGAAGTCTGAAGGAGAGGGCTGTGATATTGAGGTGGGAGGTACCCTGGAGCATATATGGCAGTAACACGAGAGGCAGAGAGGTCTTGGAAGTAGTATCAGCAGCAGCACATTTGCGAGATCTCAAACCAGTGAGGATAAAGGAATTGAGAAGAAAGAGATTACAGGGGACCCCTGTGCTCACACTGGGTACAAGAGAGAGTACTATTTAGCAACTCCATTCCCTACAGCAAATTCCAGGTCACAACTACATGGGAAAGATGAACACTTGCAGTGCAAGGAAAAAGGACCATGAGAAACAGTATTATTTTTGGTCACAGGGGAGAATGGGCCCTAAGGAGGAGTAGGGCCTATGGTTGTAAGAGAACAGTGATCACATCACTCTATAGATCACATTATATTGGAATCACCTGAAACATGCAAACACTCAGAAGTATCTCTGAAAACAGCATGGAGACTTCTGCTTCTGGGAGCCAAGATGGTGGAGTGAAAAGGTAGTCACTCTCACCCTTACCTATCAACTTCTGAAAGCCCAGAAAATATCAACCCAGGAAAAACCCTGGAACAGCTGAACCAGAAGAAAAATGGGGAGCAGCAGTGCAGTAGCCCAGGTAGCTTGAGGGGTTAACAAGAAAGGCTCCTCTTGCCCTGGGGGAAGGGAAGCAGTATGTGAACAGGAGGAATTCCAGCCAGCTAGCAGAAAGCCCCACTTTAGCACACCAGGAGGAGATCCTGATGCCTCAAATTCAACAGCAAATGGATCTCCCAGTGCCTCAGCAAAAATAAGGGAAGCAGCACTACAAAGGTCCCCAGGAGGATAAACACCACGCAACATTCATCTGAAAGGAGCTGAGGAAAGCAACCTAGAGTTGTACAAAAGTTTCAGCCTTGCTGGCTCCAGCCCAACACCAGATAAGCTGCCAGAACCATACAGCCTCCAACTGCCAACCAGGAGATCCTGAAACCCAGGTGGTGGAGAAGGCAAACACCAACACCTGGACCTCCAAGTGCCTCAGTGAGGGTGGGGAATCAGTGGAAACCAGCTCAGAAAACCACCAGGTGCCTAGGCATTCTACAGCAAATGAGTATCCTACTGCCTCAGAAAAAATAAGGGAAGCAGCACTACAAAGGGCCCCAGGAAGATAAACACCCTGCAACATTCATCTGAAAGGAGCTGAAGAAAGCTAAAGGAAAGGAAAAGCAGGCAACCTAGAGTTTCCCAAAAGCTTCTGCCTTGCTGATTCCAGTCCAACATCAGGTAAACTGCCAGTACCCTACAGCCTCCAATTGCCAACCCTGGAGGCCCCAGCACATAAAGCCAGTGACAAAGACCTACACTTCCAAAACAAGAAGGTTGGGTCAGAACCCTGTGCTCCCCAGAAGGAGAGCTCAATATCTTTAAAGGCTAGGGAACAAAGAAAAAACATAAGTAAAAAGAAATGTACCATTGATTTATATTATGAGAAGGGTGAAGATCAAGGCAGAAATTCTGAAGAGGATAACATTGTCAACAAACCCACATCTGAAACCTCAAAAGGGAATATGAACTGGTCTGAAGCTCAAAAAGTCTTCTTAGAAGAGCTCAAGAAGGATTTTAAAAGTCAAATGAGAGTGATAGAGGAGTCCTTAAAAAATACAATTGGCCAACTGGAAAAAAAGTACACTGAAGAAAACAAATCCCCTAAAAATACAATTGACCAATTGGGGAAGGAGGTACAAAATCTAATAGAAGAAAATAATTTGTTAAAAACTATCATCAGGCAAGTGGAAGCTAAAGACTCTAGGAGAGAACAAGAATCAGTCAAATAAAAATGAAAAAAAAATGAAAAAATAGATGAAAACATAAAATACCTCATTGGTAAAACAACAAACCTGGAAAATCGATCCAGGAGAGACAATTTAAAAATAATTGGTCTACCTGAAAATCATGATGAAAAAAAGAGCCTGGACAGTATCTTTTAGGAAATCATAAAGGAAAACTGCCCTAAAGTCTTAGAACCAGAAAGTAAAATAGCCATATATAGAATCCACTGATCAACTCCTGAAAGAGATCCCATATTGAAAATGCCAAAGTATATGGTAGCCAAATTCCAAAATTATTAATTCACAGAGAAAATACTGCAAACAGCCAGAAAGAAATAATTTAAATATCATGGATCAACAGTCAGATTTACACAGGACCTGGCAGCTTCTACATTAAAAGACTGTAGGGTGTGGAACATGATATTCCATAAGGCAAAGGAGCTTGGATTACAACCAAGGATCAACTACCCTGCAAAAATGAGCAAGATCTTTCAGGGGAAGAGATGGATATTCAACAAAATAGGAGACTTCCAAACCTTTCTGATAAAAAGACCAGAGCTCAACAGAAAATATGATCTTCAAGTATAAGACTCAAGAGAGACATAAAAAGGTAAATGGTACAGAAAGATACAATATGTTGTTAATATGGGCAAACTGTTTACATCCCTACAAGGGAAGATGACACTTGCAACTCTTGAGAATTGTATTGTTATTATGCCATGTTGAAGGAGTATACATAAAAGGGGTGGATGTAAGTTGACTTTGATGTAATGAAAAAGAAAATCTAATCAAGTGGGTTAAATGGATCCAAGTAAATGGATCAGTCTGATCTAAGAAAATGTACTGAGAAAGGAGGAGGCAGACAAGGGTAAATTCCATGATAGGAAAAGACACAAAAACCTTTTACAACAGAGGGAAAGAAGGGAGGGGTATGAGATTGTTTGAACCGTACTCTCATCAGATTTGGCTCAAGAAGGGAATAACATAATCAGTAGTTATAGAAATCTAACTTGCCCTATAGGCAGTAGAAGGGAAAAGGGGAAAGAAAAGGGAGAGGGCTAATACAAGGGAGGAGGGACTGAGGAAGGTGGTGGTCAAAAGCAAAACACTAGTGAAGAGAGAAAAGGAGAAAGGAGAAAGAAAAGCATAAATGAGGGGGGGGATGGAAAAAAGGACACAGATAGTTATCATAACTGTGAATGTGAATGGAATGAATTCTTCCATCAAACAGAAGCACATAGCAGAATGGATTAAAAACCATAATCCTACAATATGTTGTTAACAGGAAACACATTTGAAAAAGAGTGACACACACAGGGTAAAGGCAAAAGGCTGGAGCAGAATATATTATTCTTCAGCTGAAGCAATAAAAGCAGGGGTAGCAGTCCTGATCTCAGACAAAGCAAAAGCTAAAATAGATGTTATCAAAGGAGGTAAGGAAGGAAGCTACATCCTGCTGAAAGGCACCATAGACAATGAAGTAATATCATAACTAAACATATATGCACCAAATGGTATAGCATCCAGATTCTTAGAGGAGAAGTTCAGGGAGTTATAGGAAGAAATAGACAGCAAAACTGTACTAGTGGGGGACCTCAACCTCCCCCTCTCTGAACTAGATAAATCTAACCACAAAATAAACAAGAAGGAAGTTAAGGAAGTGAATAGAACATTAGAAAAGTTAGGTATGATAGACCTCTGGAGAAAACTGAATGGGATATAAAGGAATATACTCTTTTTTCAGTGGTACATGGCACATGCACAAAAATTGACCATGTACTAGGGCATAAAAACCTCACAATCCAATGCAGAAAGGCAGAAATATTAAATGCATCCTTTTCAGATTCATGATGCCATAAAAATTATATGTAATAAAGGGCCATGGAAAGATAGACTAAAAAGAATTGGAAACTAAATAATCTAATTCTAAAAAATGATTGGATCAAACAAGTCATAGTAACAATCAATAATTTCATTCAAGAGAATGACAATAATGAGACAACATACCAAAACTTATGGGATGCAGTGAAAGCAGTTCTTAGGGAAAGTTTTATATCTCTAAATGCTTACATAAATAAAATAGAAAAAGAGGAGATCAATGAATCGGGCATACAACTAAAAAAAAAAAACACTTGAAAAAGAACAAATTAAAAATCCTCAATTAAACACCAAATTAGAAATATTGAAAACCAAAGGAAAAATTAAGAAAATTGAAATTAAGAAAACTATTGAACTAATAAATATAACTAAGAGCTGGTTTTATGAAAAAAAAACCCAATAAAATAGACAAACCTTTGGTTAATTTAATTAAAACAAAAAGAAAGAAGAAAACCAAATTGCTAGTATCAAGAATGAAAAAGGTGAATCTACTACCAAAGAAGAGGAAATTAAAACAATAATTAGGAACTATTTTTACCAACTGTATGTCAACAAATTTGACAATCTTAGAGAAATGGATACATATTTACAAAAATATAAATTACCCAGATTAACAGAAGAGGAAGTAAAATACTTAACCCCATCTCAGAAAAAGAAATTGAACAAGTCATTGATGAGCTCCCTAGGAAAAAATCTCCAGGGCCAGATGGATTTACAGGTGAATTCTATCAAACATTTAAAGAACAATTAATTGCAATACTAGATAGACTATTTGGAAAAATAGGTGAAGAAAGAGTCTTGCCAAATTCTTTTTATGACACAAATATGGTGCTGATACCTAAACCAGGAAGAGTCAAAACAGAGAAAGAAAATTGTAGGCCAATTTCTCTAATGAATATAGGTGCAAAAATTTTAAAAAAATATTAGCAAATAGATTACAAGAACTTATCACAAGAATAATACACTATGACCAGGTAGGATTTATACCAGGAATGCAGGGCTGGTTCAATATTAGGAAAACTATCAGCATAATTGGTCATATCAACAATAAAACTAACAGAAACCACATGATCCTCTCAATAGATGCTGAAAAAGCTTTTGACAAAATACAACACCCATTCCTATGAAAAACACTAGACAGCATAGGTATAAATGGAGTCTTCCTTAAAATAATGAATAGCATCTACCTAAAACCTTCAGCAAGCATTATATGTAATGGGGACAAACTAGAAGCATTTCCAACAAGATTAGGGGTGAAACAAGGATGTTCATCATCACCACTGTAGTTAAATATCGTACTGGAAATGTTAGCTTTAGCAATAAGAGAAGAAAAAGAAATTGAAGGTATTAGAATAGGCAAAGAAGAAACAAAGCTATCAAACTTTGCAGATGGCACAGTGATATACTTAGAAAATCCTAGAAAATCAAGTAAAAAACTACTTGAAATAGCAAACAACCTTAGGAAAGTTGCAGGCTATAAAATAAACCCACCTAAATCATTGGCATTTCTATGTATTTCCAACAAAGCCTAACAGCAAGAGCTAGAAAGAGAAATTCCATTTAAACTTACTGTAGACATGAAACATTTAGTATACATCCTGAAACAAACCCAGGAACTATATGAACACAATTACAAAACACTTTTCACACAAATAAAGTCAGATATAAATAATTGGAAAAACATCAGTTGCTCATAGGTAGGCCAAGCTAATATAATAAAAATCACAATTCTACCTAAGCTAATTTACTTATTCAGTGCCATACCAATCAAATTACCAAAAATTATTTTATGCAGTTAGAAAAAATAATAACAAGATTCATTTGGAAGAACAAAAAGTCCAGAATATCAAGGGAACTAATGAAAAGAAATGCAGGGGAAGGTGGCCTAGCCATTCCAGATCTTAAATTGTATTATATAGTAGCAATCATCAAAACTGCTTTGTACTGGCTAAGAAATAGAGTGGTGGATCAGTGGTCCACACAGTGGTCAATGACTATAGTAATCTAATATTTGATAAACCCAAAGACCCTAGCTTCTGGGATAAGAACCCACTCTTTGAAAAAAAAAAAACTGCCTGGAAAACTTGAAAACAGTATGGCAGAAACTAGGCATAGACCAAAATCTTGCACCATATACCAAATAAGTCAAAAATTGGTTAATGATTTAGATATAAAGGCTAATACTATAAGCAAACTGGGAGAGCAAGGGATAGTTTACCTGTCAGATCTATGGAGAACAGAAGAATTCATGACCAAACAGGAGACAGAGAACATTAGGAAAAGCAAAATGGATAACTTTAATTACATTAAATTGAAAAGGTTTGCACAAACAAATCCCATGCAACTAAGATTAGAAAGAAGGTAGAAAATTGGGAAAAATTTTTTACAACCAGTCTCTCTGATAAGGGCCTCATTTCTAAAATATGTAGAGAATTAAGTCAAATTTGTAAGAATACAAGTCATTCCCCAATTAATAAATGGTAGAAGGATATGACCAGGCAGTTCTCAGATGAAGAAATTAAAGCCATGTATAGTCATATGAAAAAAAATTATCTAAATCACTACTAATTAGAGAAATGCAAATCAAAATAACTCTGAGGTACCACATCACACCTATCAGATTGGTCAACATGACAAAACAGGGAAATGATAAATGTTGGAGAAGATGTGGGAAAATTGGAACAGTAATGCATTGTTGGTGGAGTTGTGAAATGATCCAACCATCTTGAAGAGCAATTTGGAACTATGCTCAAAGGACTATAAAAAAATGTACATTCCCTTTGACCCAGCAATAGCACTTCTAGGGCTATATGGAAGTGATTGTAGATAGATAAAAATAAATTATTAAAAAAACAACATGGAAAAAAACCTGAGGCTTAAGAGAGTTTCCCTAACTTCCAAATTAGAAACATAGCCCAACTTTAATATGAAGTTCAAAGTAAAAAATATAGTATGGAAAAATGAATAAACAAAGAAGCAAAAAAGAATTTGACCATAAAAACATACAATGATGATAAAAAGTTCAAGATGCAAATTCAGAAGAAGAGAATGATATTAAGTAGCTACAAAAGAAACATCACATTAAAATGTAAATGGGAGGCAAAGCCAACAAAAATTCCTGAAAGAATGAGAAAAAAATCATATAAGAAAAATAAAGAAAAAACTGGGAACAGAAATGAGAGTGATGGAAGAACATTATGAAAAATAATTAACAGCTTGGTAAGAGAGGCACAAAAATACTGAAAAATATAACATCTTGGGGGCAGCTAGGTGGTACAGGGGATAGAGCACAAGCCCTGAAGTCAGGAAGACCCGAGTTCAAATCTGGTCTCAGACCAAACACTTGACACTTACTATTTGTGTGACCCTGGCAAGTCACTTACCCCAATTGGCTAAAAAAAAATAAAAATAAAAAAATAACATTTTGAAAAGCAGAATGGGCCAAATGGAAAAAGAAGTATAAAATTTAACTGATGAAAATAATACTTTAAAAGGAAGAATTGAAAAAAAATACAAAAGTTCACTGAAGAAAATAATTCCTTAAAAATTAGAATCAGACCAGTGGAAGCTGATGAATCCTTTAGACATCAAGAAATAATCAAAGCCAAAACTTTAAAAAAGAATAAAATGTGAAATATCCCATTAGAAAAAAATTGTATGTAAGCAGCAACCCAGCTCAATTCTCCCAATATTTCCCTCCAAAAACTTTGAAATAATTCCTCAAATCAAATTTTATAGGAGCAAGGACAACAAAAAGTCAGTGTGAGATTTTTTTTTTTAATTTTCAGCCTAAGGCAACTTAGGAGGTGTGCAGGATAGATCTATGACAGCAAGATGGGAGCAGGCCTGGAGGAAGGCAGAAGCACCACTGGTGGGTCTTGGAGGTGGCCAAGACAGTGGCAGCAACAGAAGCAGCAGCAGCTTTGGGAGCTATCAGCTCAAAGATGCTAAGAGAATGGGACAACTGGTCAGGAAAAGATGGCAGGGAACTCTTTGCAGGCATGTGGTGAAGTTGGCTATGATTGACAACTCTTATGGTCTTACAAAGTTCTGGGTCACAAATCCAAGTCATAGAGGAGTGTTTGTGGTTGCTCCCTAAGGAGCAGGGACCCTGGTCCCAGTTCCAAGACTAACTATTGTGGCTGCAGGAGAGCAGGGGATCTAGGTGAACTTCTAGCACCAAGAGGAGTACTAGCACGAGAGAAGGTACCAGTGTTGGCTAAACATTAGAATGCATACCAGGAGAGCAGTGACCACGCCTCTCTTTGGATCATATCACCTTGAAAACAGCGAAAACTTATGGACTTTCAGAACTAGCTCTGAAAATAGTAGCCAAAAAAAAATGCTAAGACTTGGGGCAGTGCCTCCCCACTCATGGTGAGCACAGCCCAACATTAACATAAAGACCAAAGTCAAGAAATAGGCTGGAAAAATGAGCAAACCATAATCAAAGAATTTGGCCATAAAAAGCTACCAAGGTGGCAGGAAAGACTAAGACATAAACACAGAAGAAGACAACAAGGTGAAAACCACTACAGCCAAAGCCTCAAAGAGCAATCCTAATTGATCCCTAGCCCAACAAGAATTATTGGAAAAGTTAAAGAAAGTGATGAGTGGCAGAGGAAAAATTGGGGAAAGAAATAAAAAAAATACAAGAGAAATGTGAAAAGAGAATTAATAACTTGGTAAAAGAGGCAAAAAACAATATTGAATAAAATGAGACCTTAATAGAATTGTCTTAATAGTATAAGAGGCATAAAACATCCACTGAAGAAAAGAACTTAAAAAGAATAGGCAAAATGTAAAAGGAGCTACAAAAATTCACTGAAGAAAATAACTCCTTAAAAAAAACAGAATTGGCCAAATGTAAAAAAGAAAGATTTACAAAAGCTTATTGAAATAAATAATTCCTTAAAATTTAGAATTTAGCAACTGGAATCTAAAGAGTCTATGAAACATCAAGAAACAATAATACAAACTCAAAATAATGAAAAAATAGAAGAAAATATGAAATATCCCATTGGAAAAAAACACATTGCCTGAAAAATAGATCAAGCAGAGATCATTTAATAATTATTGGAATACCTGAAAGCCATGATCAAAAAACAAAAATGAAGAAGCTGGATATCACACCTAAAGAGACTATAAAGTAAAATTGTCTTCATGTCTTAGATCCAGAGGATAAAATAGAAATTTAAAGAATCCTTTGATCACCTCCAGAAAGAGACCCCCAAATGAAAACTCCCAGGAATATGATAGCCATATTCCAGAGTTCCCATGTCAAGAAGAAATTATTATAATTAGCTAGAAAGAAATAATTCAAATATCACTGTCAAGTTAACACAAAATTTAGCAGCTTCTACATTATGGGATCAGAGAGCTTGAAATATGATATTCTAAAAGGCAAAGGATTACAGCCATGAAGAACCTACCCAGAAAATCTGAGCATGTTCCTTCAAGACTGAATGGACATTAAATGGATATTTAATGAATTAGAGGACTTTCAAGCATTGCTGATGCAAAGACAGGATGAATAGAACATTTGGCATTCAAAGACAAGACTCAAAGAGAAGCATAAAATAGACATAGCACTATATAGAGCATCACCTGGAAAGATACTATAGTGAAAACATGCCTAAGTACATGAAGGACACATGCAGGACATGCCCATTTTGAAATTACATGCATATCCATAGTACACACCAATCAATAAAAAAAATTAATATGAATAATTAAAAAACGATGCTAGTTAGCTGAAACAGTAAAATTATCAGTAGGCATATAGATGAATCAATTTCATAAAAATAAAAGTCATATTTCAATTGATTAATTGTTAAATTGTCAATGGATATGAATAGGCAGTTTTCAGAAGAAATCAAAGTTATCTATAGTCATATATAAAAAATCTCTAAATCACTATTGGAGAAAGGTAAAGTAAATCAACTCTGAGACCACCTCATTTATCAAAAATGATCAATGCTGGAAGGGATGAAGCAAAATCTATATACTAAAGAAATGTAGGTGGAGTAGCGAACTGGTCAAACCATTCTAGAGAACAATTTGCAACTATGCTCAAAGGACTATAAAACTGTGTATGCCTTTTGACACACTAATTCCACTGCTAGGTCTGTACCTCAATAGATCAAAGGAAAAAATAAAAGGACCTCTATGTACAAAAATATTTATAGCAGCTCTTTTTGTAGTGGCAAAGAATTAGAAACTGAGGGGATGTCCACCAATTGGGGCATGGCTGAATAAGTTGTGGTATGTGATTGTGATGGAGTATTACTGTGCTAAAAGAAATGATGAGGGGAATGGTTTCAGGGAAAAAAAAAACAGCATTGGAAGACTAATAAGAACTGATTCAAAATGAGGTGAGAATAACCAGGAGATCATTGTGGATAGTAATAACAAAGTTGTAATGATTATCAACTATGAAAGACTTGGCTACTCTGATCAATATGATGATTGAAAACAATTCCAAAAATACTGAAAAATGATGAAAATGATACATACCCCCAGAGAAAGAATTGATGAACTCTGAATGCAAATTGAAGTATACTTTTCTCACTTTATTTTTTCTTCCTTTTTTGATATGGCTAATATGGAAATATATTTTACATAACTTCACATGTATGATTGATATAATATTGTGACAGAGAAAATTTGAAACTCAATTTTTTAAAAGAATTTAAAAATAAATAATATTTTAAAAAAGGAAATTAAAAAAGAAGAATGGAAGGATGGGGGAAAAGATTGTACTGGGAAAGGGAGAGGTGGGAGGAATATGGGGGTAATTATCTCACGGAAATGTAACAATTAGTGCAGAGACTGATACAGATAAGCTCCATATATCTTGAGAATGTAGGAAAAATTACACTGCAGAAATTGCTACTTGGTAGCATCTGATGTCATTAAATCTATGCAGACCCACATGTCATTGTCAACAATGTCTGAACTGAGACAGGCAGGCACTCTTGAGCCTTAAGAATCAATATCATCCACAGGGCTGAACCTCAGTAAGTTCTAGGCCTTCCAGAGTGTGGACCACATGCACAAAGCATGGCAACAGCATGACTAGTGTTGAAGTGAATTCATAGAACCTGTGACAATCATGTGAGAGAAATAGCTGTGCACAATCCTTTTCACCTTGGAGATGTAGATGACCAAAAGAATGGAAGACACAGAAACCTTCAGGTAATTAACAGTTCACAGATTCAACTTTTGGTATAACTATAGATTAGGTGGCTATATTTATGTCAGATTTATCAGAAAAGAGAATACAATATTGGATACGAAGTAGTTGCAATGTTCCAATTCACCTTTGGGGAACTAGAATGTGCCCAGGGAGAAGGTCATCCTGGGTCCTGAGGACAGTTACATTGACCTTATCATCAATTTCCTATGGGTTTATTAGGTGATGGTAAAAATTGAAAATGTGAACTAAAATGTTGTCCTGGACAACACATCTCAATTTATGATCATTTTCCAATCTTTTTTTACATTAAGTATTTATAGAAAATACCTTTAAAGCCTGTTATAAAGCTTAGACTTAGAGAACACTTGGATAAAATTTGCCCATACCTATACTATTGTTCCATAAGAAATTTGAGCAGGTGGATTTTAGAAAAAAAAAACCTTGAAAGACTTGCATGAACTGATGCTGAGTGAAATGAGCAAAACCAGGAGACTATTGTACATAGTAACAGCAACATTGTGCAATGACCAACTTTGATAGACTTAGCTCTTCTCAGCAATGTAAAGATCTGAGATAGTTCCAATAGACTCATGATGGAAAATTCTGTCCACATCCAGAGAAAGAATTATGGAGCCTGAATGCAGATCAAAGCATACTATTTTCTCTTTTTTGTTGGATTTTTTTTTCTTCTCATGGTTTATCCCCTTTGTTCTGATTTTTCTTTTACAACATGATTAATGTGGAAATATGTTTATTATGAATATACATGTGCAGCCTATATTAGATTGCATGCTGTCTTGGGGAGGGGGGAGAGGATGGGAGGGGAAACTTTAGAGCTTAAAATCTTATAAAAGTGAATGTTGAAAACTAAATATATATTTAAATATCCATAACTGGTATACATCCAGATGAGTGTTAAGTTTGTTTCTCAAGGAAATTGTTGCATCAACAAAAAAATGTGTACAGTGTTGCTCTGGTCAGAGTGCTGGCTCTTCAGCATTCAGCCAAGTGATACTACTGATTGGAATTTCCAATTTGGTTAAAATTCTGGTCAGATACCTGTAAGTAACAAACTAGGACCCACTGCCTACACATTTTCACTTTCCATGCAGACTATGCAGGGGTTTAATAGAGGATTGAGGAGTATAAGGATAGATTGTACACATGAGTTATTACATGTTTGAGTTGCTTGTTTACTTTCTGTTATGTTCATTGGACTGTTTTCTGTTATGTTCTTGCTACAGGAAGATTATTATTCTGCATATATGCTACTGCTTATAATTAAGTTATGACACACAGACACACACATTTGTATGCCTACTGATAATTTTATTGTTTCAGCTAACTAGCATTGTTTTCTTAATTATTCATGCTAATTTTCCTATTGATTGGTGTGTACTATGGATATGCATGTACTTTCAAAATGGGCATGTCCTGCATATGTCCTTTGTGTACTTAGGCATGTTTTCACCATAGTATCCTTCCAGGTGATGCTCCAGACAGTGCTATGTCTATTGCATGTACTATTAATGTGTATTTGTTTCATTTCACTTTCAACAGTACCAAAGGTTAGTTACCTGGCATGCCAGAAAAAAAGTTTCAAATATTCCCTCATCCCCCATCTATACCATCCTAGTTAAGGCATTTTTAATTTCCTTTGTACTACACTGTTATTCTCCTAATGGGTCTCATTATCACTATATTTCCACTCACCAATCCATCTTTTATGTTATTATACGATTAATATTCCCAGCACATGGCTATGAATATGTTAACCCCAGGCCAAAAAACAAAACAGCAAAGCAAAACAACTGCAATGATGATACATTTATTAAAGAAGAAATTCTAAACTCCTTAGCCTGGTAACAAGTAAAGTATGGGTGAATTCCAGGAACAGTGATATATTCAGATGTAATCAGTCAGAGAGTATCACATTTGGAAGCGATCCCAGAGGTCTTTGAGTTCAACTTATACCTGAAGAGCAGTTTTTCTATTGTACCCAATTAGTAGCCATGCAGATATTGCCTAAAGACCACTAGTGAGTGGAAACCCACTACTCCTCCTTCCCACTACCAAAATAGCTCACTTCAATTTTTTTTTTCTTTAGACATTTTCAGATGTGTCCAACTTTTTGCGAACCTTTTGGAGGTTTTCTTGGTAAAAGTACTGGGGTGATTTGCCATTTCCTTCTCCAGCTCATTTTATATACTATGAAACTGAGGCAAACAGGGTTAAGTGATTTGCTCAGGGCCACACAGCTAGTAAGAGCTTGAGGGAAGACTTGAACTCAGATTTTCTTGAGTCCAGGCCCTGCTCTCTATCCACTGTGTCACCTAGCTGCCCCCATTTTACTTTTAGACCTAATTACTAGGTTTTTTACCCTTTCCATCAAGGTTAAATTTGTCTTTCCAACTTCTACCCATTTTTTCCTAGTTCTACACTCTGAAGCAAAGAAGGACAATTACTCTGTGTTATAGCTCTCTAGGTATTTCAAGACAGTTATGATATGCCCCCTATGTCTGACTGCATTCAGGCTAAGCATTACAATGTACTTCAATTAATCCCTATGTGTCTTGAACTTAAGGTCTATTCTTCATAAAATATGATGCCCACATTTGAACATAGTACTTCATGTTGTAACAGGAATAATATTGCAGAATTATCATATCCTTAGTAGTTATGGATAGTTTACCTTTCTTTATACAAACCAAACTTTCATTAGCTCTTTTAGTTATCATATCACACTATTGATGCACATTGAGTTGGCAGTCCTTTAAAATGTCAATGTTCTTTCTACTTTTTTTTTATTAGCCCATTCTTCTTATAGACAGCTAGGTATCACAAAGTATCCAGAGTATCCTCTGGCCCTGATGTTACAAAGACCTGAGTTTAAATTTGGCCTCAATCTCTTACTAGCTGTATGAGCCTAGGCAAATCACTTAACTTCTGCCTTGGCTTTCTCAACTATAAAATGGGGATAATAATAGTACCTAATTCCCAGGATTATTGTGAGGACTAAATGAGATAATATGTAAAGCACTTAGAACAGTGCCTAGCATGCAGCATGTTCCATGCAAATACTTATTCCCTTTTCCTTTCTGTATTCACATATTATTTCAGCAGAGTACAAGACCCAGTAGTCCCACTGATCTGGAAAGGTTGAGGGGATAAAGGTCTGGACAATGTGATTGAAGAAAAGGGACAGATATAAAAGATATGGAGGTAAAAGTGATGAGATCTTCAAATGCTTGGACATGTAAATATGAGGTGATCAAAAGTCGGGAAAGTCAGGAGTTGGAAATGATGACACTGAAGTTGTGAAAAACTGGATTACTGGAAGGATGGTGGTTCACTTGACATTAATACAGAAGTCTGGAAGATAGATAACTTTGGGGGACAGAAAATGCAATGATATTTTTATATAAATCACAATCCTGATTATTCTGTATTACTCTGTCCCATTCAAAATGAAAACAAGGGAGGTGGGAATTTTTACTTATAATTCATTGCCTCCAAAGGTAGAATCCAACTACTATGGTTCATCTTCCACAACTATAAGATGATTTGGGAAAAGGTGGAGAGGAGTATAATGTTCTCAATAGTACATACTATACAGCTACTATGGATAATGGTAATTTATAATTTTCCTGAGGGACAAATGCCTGATTTGGAAATGTAGAATAGGAGAGTGAAGAGGGATAATGAGAAATGTTTGTGTTGGAAGCAAGCTCCAGGATTTACTGTCACTATAAGAATGTAACTTGTCTTCCAGGCCTTCAAATGATTGATTGCATACCCTTTAAGGTCAGGTCATAGCCTTCCTATGGTGATACCACAGTCTCTCAGGGGGACTTGTCATCTCTTCAGAGACCATAGGCCGAGAACAAAGACTTTGCCCAGGATGACACAGCCAATATTAATCAGAATCAGGTCATTAACACAGATATTCCTGACTCAGAGGCTAGTTATCTAACAACTATGCCATGTTGCCTTTCAATGTGACCCAATAAAGTCCTTATATTATTTCTGAAATATTACAATTTTTATTATATTAAGTTGATATCAGCTAGGAGGTTTAGTAGATACAGTACAGAGACTGCTGTCAGAAAGACTTGAGTCCGTAGACACTAGGTATGTATCTCTGGGCAAGTCACTTAACTTTTGTTCATCTCCCAAGTGAAGAAAATAACAGCACCTACCTCACAGGATTTTCATAAAGATTAAATGAGATGATCCTTGTAAAGAGCTTAGCACAATTTCTGGCAAATGGTAGGCACTATATAAATGTTTATTTTTTCCCATATCCCTTGACTCATGCATGAATACTGAAATTGGACTAAATTATACAGGCCTTCCTTTAATTCTGTTATTATAATTTTATTTAATAATCCTTAAATAGGTCATGTGTATCTCTAGATCAGCTAATTCACAGATGTATGTTGATTTTTGTTTTCATTGTAAAAGAACTTCTTATAAAATTATATTTTCTTTATCTTTATCTTGAGCAAATTTGAATGCAAATGATCTTTGGGGTTAATCATGTATCCTGTGCCCTTGCTGAACTCATTTATTATCTCTATTAAGTCCTTGATTGAAAGAATTGAATTGTCTAGTTATATGATCATGTTATTTGTAAATGATGATATTTTGATATCTTCATTGCTAATCTTAATTCCTCTAATATTTATTCCTGTCTTCATGCATTTGCTAGAATTACCTACATTAGATTCCCACCCTCAAAAAAAATAATTAAATTGGCACCTAAGAATGCATCTCATGGTTCTCCATCACCTATTATAGTTTCTTTTGCTCTTAGATACTTTCTTTGGTATTTATTGAAGAAAAATCACTCTATTTCTATTCTTTTTAATGTTTGAGTAATGAATAAAAGTTTAAATTTATCCATGACTTTTCCAGTATTAATTGGTATAATCAAAGTGTGAGGTTTTTTTTTTAGGTTTCTTTCTTTTCTTTCCTTTTTTTAGGGGGGAGGATAATAGGATAGGAGGTATTACATTGAAATTATTTTAATACTGAACCATTCTTCCACAATTGGTATAAAAGTTTCTTGGTCATCGGTAACTTTAAAAATGTATGGTTGTATTGTTTTAGTATTTTTTTAATATTTTCATGTCTACTTGCACTAGGGAAATTATTTATAAATTCACCTTTGGGGAAAAGTAACTTTGCCAAGTTTTAGAACCAACAACATATTTGCGTCATAAAAGGAACCATTTAATCCTTTATTTTTAGGATAAAATTAGTCTTGGAAGGTTTGAAAGAATTCATCAGAGCACTGGAGTTGGTGTTAGTAGGGGATTTAACTTTAATTTACCCTCTGAAGCTTCAACATACAAGTCATAATTTATTAAAGGCTTATCACATGTAGGGTAATGTTCTAGACTTGGACTTAAATATAAAAGTCAAAATGGAATAGTTTATGACTCAAGAATTATAAATTCTAATTGAATTATTAGGCGGGGCTAGATATAGCATGTATGCAGATAAGTATATATGCAACAGTGACTGTTCTTGTTGTTGTTTGTCTTTAGTTCTGGAAGAGAATCATGACTTTAGGGAGGGATTGGTATGATATGCAAGTGAATTGGATCTAAGTGAGGGAGGACTGTGCAAAATCAACAGCTTCACTTTCTTCTCTGCAATCATCTTGGTAACCATTGCCTGAAGGACAGGTAGGTTATATTTTATCTCTCCCTCAGCATCCTCCAGTACCTTTAAAGTGGCTTGAAAGTGCATGGACTATTTCTTCTATTGTCTCCAGCCCCTGTCATCATGTTTCTCAATTGTAGGAAGGCTTCTGACCCTTAGGCCCATTTAACCACTTAAACATCTGGATTAATTTTTAAAAACCAACATTTCCTTAAAAGGAAAAGCAAGAAAAAAACATACACACAACACCAACAACTAAAGGGCCATGTAAATTCTAACACAGAGAGATGTGTTTATGCATACATATATATATATATATACATGCATGCATAAATATATACTTAAATATCTGTATATAGGCAAATGTAATTATATCATTAAGAAGTAACAACAATATATTTTTTTAAGGAACTTAGTCATTTCAGTCAATAATTGTCAATTAAGCAACTACTTTGTATCTAGCATTGTGCCATGCCTCATCTTAGACATTTTGGGGTTCTTCTTCTATTTCTTATTGAAGTAAATACTTTTGTTTTCAAAAACTATAGTCATACAATTCCAAAAGACTCATGATGGACACTGCTATCCACATCCAGAGAAAGAACTATGGAGTCTGAATGCAGATCAAAACATACTATTCTCTCTCTCTCTCTCTCTCTCTCTCTCTCTTTCTCTCTCTTCTTCTTCTTCTTCTTTTGTAGTTTTTCTGTTTGGTTTGAATTCTTCTTTAAAGCGTAACTGATGTGGAAATGTTTATTATTATTGTACATGCGTAGCCTATATCAGATTGCATGCTGTCTTGGGGAGGGGTAGTGGAGGGAAGGGGGGAAAACTTAGACCTCAAAATCGTGTAGAATTGAATGTTGAAAACTAAAAACAAATAAGTAAATAAAATTAAAAAAACAATAAAAAAATATAGTCATAAGCACAGTGCATGAGATTGGGGAGTGCAATCTTACTTTTAAATTCTTTTTTTCGTATTTTTTGTCTAAATTTAATGTTTTTGTTTCATTGTTTTTGAAAACTCCACAGTCCTAATTATGCTTGTAGATGAGGTTGAGGCTGTGGTCAAGCACCAGAATGAGACTAAAATCAGCAATCTAGTGGATGATAAGAAGCAGAGAAATCTCAGCATTTGGGGGGATCACCAGGAGTGTGCTGGTACATATTTTAACAACTGGCTCTCCAAAGAAAAAAATAAATAAATATAAGTACTAACAAGACTTTTAAGTTTAATTTGTATAATTACCATTTTCTCCATAACTTTCTTAAATGTAGAAATCATCACAACAATAAATCAAGCCTTGAGTTTCAGCCTTTGCCAATTCTGAGGTGTAAATATCTGCAATGTAAATTTAATTGGTTCTGCCAAGCCCAGTACATCCCTGGACAGGGAATCCTGTCTTGTTTTGCTAGTGTAGGTGGTAAGAGTGGGAATCCCTGCTGCTTTTGCAGAGCAAGAGGATGACAAAGCAATGTTAAATGGCCTTTCATCTAGTTTCATCAGGCTGGGGGAAGAGAAACGTGGGTTTCAGCAAGCCTTTGGTCTAACAGGAAAGAAAGAGAATGGAATGCCTTTTTATTCTAGATGTTTTCAGCAGGGTAAGCCTGGACAGCCAGGATTTAGCTCCCAGGCTGGGTATTTTTTCAGCTGGCAAGAATCAGCAATAGATGTTTCTGGCCTCTGGTCAGTGAGGCAGAATTATAAGGAATCAATGATGTTTTAAATACAAGTGAGAGGGATATGGTGGCAACCGAGTTCCCTAGGTTTTGATCAGTTGCAGGGATGGAGGAAGGTGTATGAGAGTGGGTTGTTGGACACTATCCTTAACTCAGGCTTACTGTTGGGGTCAGGGAGTCAAGAAGGATTCCTTGAGCTCTCATATTCACAGAGATGGTTTTCTGCTGCCTTTCTGGTATCTTCATGTGGGTAACATCAACTCTCCAAGTGACTCTGGGAGGACAGTGCATGGGGAGGGTGTCAACATAGACGGAAATCTCAGTAACATATGATCCCTCCACCCAGACAGTTAGATAGACGAACAGTTATGGATAGTCCCATTTGGGATACAAGGGATATATAACAAATAGGAGTGTTTAGGTTCAGTACAAGCTTTGAGACTATAGGGTAACAGACAATACTATTCCAAAATTAATAATTTTAATAGTAACAGAGTAATAGTACTATAAAAATATCTCATTCTGTATGTGTTTCTTCTCCTCATGCCTGCTTCTTTTCTCTTTCTCCATAGATCATTTTCCTCTTTCTTTCCCTTTTCTGCCACACTCCACACACAGAAGGGGGTCAGGTGACATTGACAATTCATTGATGAGATCAGTAGAGACTTAGCTTCTCTGACTTCTTATTGTTCTATTATCTTACAAAAAGTTAAGAAATTATCTTTATGTTTTATTCTGAGAAATTTGGAAATTTCCTGACCATAATAAAATCTCTTACTCTACCATCAAATGCCAGAGGCAACTGTCAGAAAAAAATCAAAACAAAACAAAACAAAATGTGTTTTGTGCTTAATGAAATCTAAATATGTTTTGTTTCAGTAGTAATGGCAGGGAGAAATGGAACATGTCAAAACTCAGTCTTTATCTGAGACATTTTTACTAGATGATAAGCAGTTCTGACCACATATACAAGATGTCCCAAAATTTTTAGTGCAAACACGAGCTTGGACAGCTTATGCATAGACATTCTTTAAGATATTTCTTTAAAGAAACTCTTCAGTCACCCTTCTCTTCAATACTTTACAATCAATCAAGAAGCATTTATTAGGAACCTACATTTATTATGTAGGGATACCAAGGTAAAAATAATATAAATCCTTCTCCCAGGGAATTTAACTGTGTATTTTAATAGGCGAATACAGAATGTTCACAGATAAATAAATAGAGGATCTTAAGAGAAGATAAAACACTACAAATGAGTTTGTACACTAAATTGCTACTTCACTGGGATGCCAGGCAAGGTGAATGTCATTACTGGCTGAGGCAATTCCTGTGTCCTTCCATCCTATTGAGATAACTTTTGCACTGGGTGTACTTCTCTAAGAACTGACCATAAAGTCAATGCATTTATTGCTATCTGTTTCTGTTGTTCTGTTTTACTTTGACAGCTTATTCTAATGAGTCCTGTTGGAAATTTTCTATTTACACAGTGGCATCTTAAACTCTTCCTAGCTTAGATTTTACTTTGACTTTTATAAGATCTAATTCTACACAGATAAATGAACATGAAGTGATTGCTACATGAACAATCTGTCATTTCATGATTTGTTAAGATATTTGTATATTATACATTATGTAATGTCATTCAGTATTCTCCATGTTTAGAATAACTTAAATTTTATATTGTATGTAAAATACCTTCTTAATAGTTATTTTACTTTTTACTCATGTGTTTATGTTTTATTGTCTTGTGAGTTGACTATTAAAAATTCTATAACAAAAAAACTACCAAATTATGATTCTTTGGATATGCCCATTCATTCATTTAGTCAGTCAGTCCTTCCTTTCTTTATTCATTTATACTATATGTCAGGCATAGTAGTTGACATTAGAAGTTTTTGGAGTTGCTTTTCTTAATGACAATGATAAATGACTATATTTTTTCACATGCTTTACATAGATTATATCATTTTTCTCCCACTATCGTCCCATGAGGCAGATAATTATTATTACACTTTCCCAGGGGAAAAAAAAAACTCTCCCTAGATCACACAATAGATTCCCAAGATGGGACTTTATTTCAAGTCTTGATATTCCAAATATAAGCTTTTTTTTAACCTATGCAATGCTTCCAAAAGTTACTGAAAAACCAATAGCTCTGGACAGCTAGAGCAGTTATCAACTAAATAAATAAACTATTCATGAAAGAAGAGAAATGTTTGAAATGTAGTCAACTGATTTGCTGATCCAATGAGAGAAATTAACTAAATATGCATATATTTCCTATGCAAATGTAGCTATGCTTTGGTTTTAGACTATAGTTGTTTTTTCTGAGCTTGCACTATTGTTAAGTCTGCCTCTTTGTTAATGTTCTTTCTGCTGCCTGCTTAAAATGAGTCACCTTCTTCCTTAGTATTGTGTGTCAGCCTGCACTGTCTGCAAATACTCTTCCTGCAGTGCACTGTTCTGTGGTATTATTTTTTTTTTTTTATTAACAAAGATTCTGATGACTTTCTTTTCTTTGAAAATGGGCTAGTTGATGTGTAGGACAGAAAAATAGCAGGATAAAAAATAATAAAAGATATGGTTTAAACCCAGTATCTCAACACCACTCTGATGATAGCCATTTTACAGAGAGAAACAATCATAGAAAGAATGGGAGGGAAAGGTGTTAGGTATCACACTTTCATATAAATCCTAAAAGCTTGTATTTCTAAACACATACAGAGTCAGGAAAATTAATGATATAGGGTGAGATAAACAAGATAGACTACAGTAAAGCGGATGGTAAATTTTTTAATTGTCCGAGAATGAGGTGGTGGTTCAGACATAGAAAGATATAATTATGTCTCAGTTGAGGGAATAATAAAAGAATCAATGGCAAAAATAACACAAAGAGAATATTAAAATCACTTATATTTGACTATGGAATTATTTTATTAATATGCCTTTGTACTCATTTATATGTGCATATATACAAGTGTATTTTAAATATATACATGATATTAATTCATATTTATATACCGTTAAATGTTCTATTATTCACTTAAATGAAGTTTTATTGTAGACAACATTTTTACATAATTCTGAGGGACAAAATTATAGTTCAGATAAATAAGTCAGCTGTAAATTTTGATCATTCCTCTATAGCAATAATTTTGACCTGCCTCTTGCTCCAGAAATATGCAAAAGGACTTCATAGCCCAGATATGTATAGCCAGCTCAAACCTGATAGGTAGAGCCAATTGTTTAATTTTCAGTGTGAGCATTTTTACATTGGGAATCAGAGAAGGCTACACATGAGGTCTTCAGTTATCATTTTTTATTGTCTACCAGGGGTGGGGAACCTGCAACCATGAGGTCACATGTGCCCTCTAGGTCCTCAAGTGTGACCCTTTGACTGTTCTGCACTTGAGGACCTAGAGGGCTACATGTGGCCTCAAAGTCACAACTTCCCCACCCCACTCTAGACTAAAGAAAGTGATGGAGATGTTAATAATGAAGAATAAACTTGTGTCATTTGTTTTCAGAGAACCCATTGTTAAACATTTATATGCCCACCCCTACTGGCATACACACATATATGTATATGTGTACATGTATGTACATATATGTATATATGAACACATACACATGTATAATTATATATCTGTAGTATCTATACATCTATCTAACACTATAGAATTCTCTGCATATATGTGTGTGTGTGTGTAAGATTTAAAAGCCCTTTAAAGTCAGTATTAGCCAAGCTATGTACATATGGGCTGAATGTGAAAATGTAAGTCTAACCACAGGATGGGTCAGTGCCTTTCTGTTCTCTCAAACAATAGTGATGCCCCAAAGCCCTAAAGGCTAGATTTTAAAGCAAGGGAATAAAAATAATAAACTCTCTCAAGGGTAAAATTTATAGAGACTGTACCATTTTTTAAAAATTTTACTCTGTCCACAAATGTGGTGTCATACATTGGAATGTCTAAATATATGGGCCTGGAAGAATTGCCCCGTGATGAACTGAAATGAAACACTGGAAGAGGGAGGTCATAAAGACAGCTACTTCTTAACCTTACTAGGACTGGACTATTAGAAAATGTATATATGTGTAAATACCAAATAACTAAAGTGGAATCCAAGACACATACATATGTGTGCCATCTTATTTCCATATTAAGCATGTTGTACAGTTATCAAAGTTTGAAGCTAATCAATCACCTTGCTCACTCTGGAGCAATGGAATAGTGCCTACATCTCTCCCTAGTGTCCTCTAAAGTAGCTTCTTAAATATAGTGCAATGAAAAGTTATGGCCATCACCTTTTTGATAACGTAACATCTTTTAAATTGTAGGAAAAATGATAATTATTGTTATTTTAGTTTTGTTTTAGTGTAATATATTTCAAAACTGGTGATCCACATATATATGTATAGTACAACTAATAGGCATAATATGACATATAGAACCCTTATCATATATCAGTGAGAACTATCCATCAGAGAATTTTATTCAGCAGTGCAATCCATTACCTAGCCAAGAATAATAGCAGAAGTAACTACATACGCATACATGTGCACACACACAAACCCATGGACACATACAAAGAGATTTAAATCCTTCATTATACCAAGTTTAAGTTAACACTCAAACTATTTCTCAGTCCTAGAGTGCACAATCACAGCAGCAACATGTTGATCAAAAAGTGTTGGGTGGTCTAAGATTTATGGCACTATCAAGGCACATTGTTTGACATGCAGTATTGGCAGTAAATGTATTGGCAATATAGGAATGAAAGAGAATTTTAGCATTTATTATCCAACCAGAATTCAGCAGAAAGAGCTAATAATAAAGGCATCCATCATGCCAAATTTTCTGAGTAATTACTAAGAAATCACAATGATGATCAAAAATAAAGTGAAATTTTTTTCTTTATTTTTTAAAGAACTTGAATTCAGGTTGGAAATGTAACTGAGTACACTAGTCTCATCTCCTCTAGGTTTCACAAATCCCATGATTTTACTAGGTTGTTTTCAACAAAAATAGAAATGTGATACACTGGGGGCCTGACTGTAGGACATTTTTATTGTTGTTGTTGTTGTTGTTGTTGTTGTTTTGTTGTTGTTATTGTATTAAAATGTAATAAAGGAGATGAGCTGAGCAAGCCTAAAAAGTCAATTCTACAGAAATGTCAGCACTTGAAACAGATGTTAACATCTACAGTGCGGAAGCAGGAACATGAGCAGTCACCATTCAAGGTGGGAAGGAAATAAAACTTTGACTGTTAACAAAGAAGAACCCAGAGCTGGAACTGAAATTTAATAATTCTGATATTAATATTATCACCAATAAATTCCAAAGCAATAAGGTTTCAGTCTAAACTTTACAATATATCACTAATGCATTTATGACTAGTGTTGTGGGGCACATAAAATAAAACTGACACATTAATTATCAATTAATACTCAAACCTCTCCTACCTTCAGAGCCAAAGAATAATGTTGCAAATTATGTTTAAAACTATTATTTTTCTGGTTTTTACAGGGATCATGATGAAGATGGCATGTTACTAGTAAGGCTTAAGTTAAACCTTTGAAACTCAGCTAGGCGCTTTAACCAAATGAACATAACAATAATGATAATAGTTTGAGGTATCCAGCTTTATGAGTTCATCAATTTGGGCAGCTCACCATATGAAAACATCCTTGAATGATCTGTAGTTCTGATTCATCTGTATCTTTTAGCCTTAGGGCACTCTGAAGTTAAGTGACTTGCCCATGAACACACAGCTAAAATTAATCAAAGCCAGGCCATGGACCTACATCTTCCTGATTCTAAGGTCATTTCTCTATCTGCTGTGACACTCTATCTGTAATTAGTGACATTTGCTACTAAAGTTAGTTCATAGGCAAACAAAAGATGATTTCTGAGCATCTCTGGATTTAAGACCACATGTTTCATATCATGACACATGAGATAGGCATCATGTGTGTGTATGTGCATGCTAATAAACCTCCATAAAACTTTGTAATTACTATTTACATCAGTCAATTAGCAAGCATTTGTTAAGCACCTACTATTGCCAGGCATTATGCTAAGTGATAAGTTATGCCTAAACAGGAACCTCATTAAATGCTATTTGAATTGATATTTCCTTATTAGAGTGGAGTTCCTTAATAATTGGGGTTTCTAAAAATACAATATAAAAATAAACAGATGACTGGTTTCCTCTTTCTTAAAAGCACAGTGTTGAAATCATGAAATACTCAATACTTCATGAATTTCATAGCTGTTAATGGTTCCAGAGCAATCATTAACTGTTTTTCAGTACTGATGCCAAGACAGCCTTCTGCTTTATGGAAGCCAGAAGACTGAACAATGAAATGCCAATGTTATTGAGTAAGTAGAAATTGCTTAGAGATGGCAGGTAGTTGGCCACTTTAGCAAAGGATGATAGTATCATAAGACCATATGAATCTTACCTTTGATTTTCAAGATTTTTAATTTGGTGTTCAATTGAGGATTTTTAATATGTTGTTTTTCTGTTTTTTTTTTTAATTTTATGCCCAATTAGAATACCAGAACTAAATTTTGGTCAGTAATTTGACCTCCATTATCAAGATTCAAGAAAGGCATAAACAGGTAAAATTGGAAAAGAAAACATAATAGTTTCAATAGTGCTAAACTATTTAAATCCCTATGTAGGGAGATAATACTTCTATTTCCCCAAAAGTATATCATTAATAGCAAAGCTAGAAGAAATATACATTAACAGAGGGTACAGGTAGAAGGTGAATTTTAAGGAATGACATAAAACAATTTTCTTTTTCCATTTTGTTGATGTAAGAGAGAAATAATTTTTCCTCTAAAGTACTGTTTTGGTTGCATCCCATAAATTTTGGTATGTTCTCTCATTGTTGTCATTATCTTTAATGACATTATTCATTGTTTTTATGATTTTTTTTCTTTGGCACACTTATTCTTTAGTATTAGATTATATAATTTCCACTGTCCTTTGTTGAACGTATTTTTATTGTGTTATGAAAGGAATATGTTTAATATTTGTGCCTTTTTACATTTGATTTTGAGGGTTTTTACGCTCTATTACGTGCCAATTTTTGTGTAGGTGTCATATGTTGCTGAGAAAAAGGTATATTCCTTTCTATTCCTATTCAGTTCTCTCCAAAGATCTATCATATACAACTTTTCTAATATTCTATTTACCTCCTTAGTTTCTTGTTTATTTTTTCAGTTGGATTTATTGAATTCTGAGAGGGGACAGTTGAGGTCACCTGCTTGTATAGTTTTGCTGTTGATTTCTTCCTGTTACTCACTTAACTTCTCCTTTATGAATTTGGATTCTATACCACTTGCTCTATATATGTTTAGTATTGATAGTGCTTCATTGTCTATGATACCTTTTAGCAATATGTAATTTCCTTATCTCTTTTAATTAGGTCTATTTTTGCTATTACTTTGTCTGAAATCAGGAATGCTACCCCTGCTTTTTTTTTTCTTCAGCTGAAGCGTAATAGAATCTGCTCCAGCACCTTACCACCTTACCTTTCCTCTGTGTGTGTGTGTGTGTTTGTGTGTGTCTGTCTGATTGCTTCAAGTCTGTTTTTTATAAACAACTTATTGTCATATTCTGGTTTTTGATCCATTCTGTTATCTGTTTGTGTTTTATGGAAGAGTTCATCCCATTCACGTTCACAGTTACAATTACTAACTGTATTTCCCTACATCTTATATTTCTTCCTGTTTGTCCCCTCTCTCCTTTCCTCTTTTCCTTATTCACCAATGTTTTGCTTCTGTCTAACACCTCATTTGATCTACCCTCCCTTCTGTCTGTTCTGCTCCTTGCCCTTACTTGATCTTCTCTCCTCCTGATTTTCTATCTGGTAAGATAGATTTCTATATTCTACTGATTGTGTATATTATTCCCTCTTTGAGACAACAGTGATGCTTGCTGCCCACTCTCCCATCTTTCCCTCCAATGCAATAGGTCTTTTGTTCTTCTTCATGTGAAATAACTTACCCTATTGTACCTCTCCTTTCTGCACCCATTATAATCCTCTTTCTCATCTCTAATTGTTTTATGTCATTCCTTAAAATTCACCTTTTACCTGTACCCTCTGTTGATATTTCTTCTAGCTTCACTATTAATGATACAATTTTGGGGAATTAGAAGTATCTCCCTGTGTAGGGATTTAAATAGTTTAGCTCTATTGAATCTCTTATGTTTTCTTTTCCCTTTTTACCTGTTTATGCCTTTCTTGGGTCTTGATAATGGAGGTCAAATTTTTGGTTTAGTTCTGATCTTCTAATTATGAAAGCTTGAAATCCTTACATTGCATTGAATGACCATTTTTCCCCTTGGAATATTATGCTTAATTTTACCAGGTAAGTGATTCTTTTTTTTTTTTTTGGCTAGGTAATGGGGTTAAGTGACTTGCCCAGGCTCACACAGCTAGTAAGTGTCAAGTGTCTGAGGCTGGGTTTGAACTCAGGTCCTCTTTACTTCAAGGCCAGAGCTCTATCCACTGCACCACCTAGGTGCCCCAAGGTAAGTGATTCTTGGTTGTAGTCCCAGCTCCTTTGCCTTCCAAAATATCATGTTCCATGATGCCTGATTCTTTAATGTTGCAGCTGCCAAGTCATATGTAATCCTGATTGTGACTCTCTGGTAGTTGACTTGCTTCTTTCTATCAACTTGCAGTATTTATTCTTTGACCTGATAGTTCTGAATTTTGGCTATGAATTCCTTGGAGGTTTTAGTTTGGGATCTCTTCCCTAAGGTGATTGGTAGATTCTTTGAATGCCTATTTTTCTCTCTGGTTGCAGGACATTAGGCAATTTTCCTTGATAATTTCTTTAAAGATGCTGTCCAGAATATCCTTTTGATTATGACTTTCAGGTGGTCCAATGTTTCTGATATTGTCTCTCCTGGATCTATTTTCCAGATCAGTTGTTTTTGCATGAAAAATTTCATGTTTTCTCCCATTTTTTTCATTCTTTTGATTTTGTTTGATTGATTCTTGATGTCTCAGGGAGTCATTAATTTCCACTTACCCAGTTCTTACTTCTAAGGTGGTTTTTTTCCTTCAATTAGCTTTTGTACTTTCTTTTTCTTTTGGCCAATTTGTACTCTTTAGAGAGTTGTTCTCTTCAGTGGATTTTTGTATTTCCTTTTACATTTAGCCAATTCTATTTTTAAGCAGTTTTTGAAATTCTTGACTCTTTTTTCATAATTTTTTTGCATCACTGTCACTTATTTTCCTGTTTTTTCTTCTACCTCTCTTATATGATTTTTAAGCTCCTTTTAGATCTGTTCCATGAGTTCTTTCTGGCCTTGAGACCACTTCCTGTTTTTCTTTGGAGTTTTGCCCATATGTGTTTTGACATTGTTGTCCTCTTCTGAGTTTGTGTCTTGGTCTTCCCTGTCACCATAATAGTGTTCTATGGTCATATTCTTTGTTGTTTGTTGTTGTTGTTTTCTGCTCATCTTTTTTCGGGGGGGGTTCTTTCTTTTAAATTTGAGCTATGTACCTGGGGTGTGAAGGAACACTCTTTCAGGCTTCTTGTGCCAGTGGCTGCAGGCCTGGTGCTGCACTTATGTTGCTCTGAAGCCCCTGGGGCACCCTTATGTCTTGGGCTGTTCTGAGGGTTGGGCTAAAGAGTGGCTAGCACTGCTAGAGGTTATAGGTTTCTGGCAGTTTACCTGGTGTTGAGCAGGGGCTCTAGTGGTAGCATCTGGTATGCGCTGAGGTTCTTGGGGTTTTTCTGCATTTCCCCTGGGCTGCATGATGTAAATGGAGGTCTGGCTACTGAAGGGTACCTATTTTCCCTGGGCTATGCTGAAGCAAGTGGTGGTTCTCAGAGCTGGAGTCTACCAGTTCCTCTGGTTATGCTAAGGCATATGGGGGGTCCTGGTGTTGTTGTCTGCTTGTTCCACCACACTGGGGCTCAGGATCTCCTGTTGGTCTGCTGAGATGGGTCTTGCTGCTGGCTTTAATGGGAAGCTTCCCATCCTAGAATGTCCTACTCCTTTACACAAGTGAAATAGAACCCTCTTGCAGATCCTTAAAGTCCCTTAGGGTAAAGGACAGCTCCACCCTTTCTTTCTGCTGGTTCTATTGTTCCAGCATTTATTCTGGGGCAGTATTCTATGGTTGTTTGCAGATGAATCTGGGAGAATTTCAGTGATTTACTGCTTATTCTGCCATCTTGACATCAAGAAGTTGAGAAGGCAAAGTATTAACTAGGGGGGAAAAATAAGCTAAGTGGTCCTTACTCTGACACACCTGCTACCATCCCATTTCTCTCCCAACCTCATTCTTGTATTTGTGTTCCTAGATCCTTTGACTTAGAACTCAGAATATTCATAATTCTAAATTAATGTCCATTCATTGTCTCCAAGAACAACCCTCAGCAGAAACTT